>NC_089281.1:24239964-24546647 GCF_963678975.1 Dysidea avara | reverse complement strand
AGACAGAACTTAAAAGAACTCGTTGCTATCCATGTTAAAAAAAGGTGAGGAGAGGTATGTTGTTGATGAGTTGTGTACTAGTGTACGTTACAACAACATTGAGGGAGTTTTAAGTTTGGTTGTAATCTTGAGTTACATCGGGCTTCTGCATTTAATTTATAAAATTACATTTGACTTTGTCTGCTACTAACTTTATAGAAACCGCACTGTGCTACATTGCTTAAACACCTGCAGAACACTCTAGTGATTCCTTAAAGTGTTTTGTAGTGTTAGTTGTACACTCCCTAGTACAAAGTAGCATGCACACGTACCATGTTGAAAATGTATACATAAAACATTTCATTGTTTTCAAATTCTTATTGTAAGACTATCTTTGTGCCTGTGTGGGTAGTGCACATTCGTACGTGTAGGTGTGTGTCAGTTGTGTGTGTAATATGTGTATTACACATTGTGCATGTCGTGTGTGCAATGAATGTGAACATGTGTACAGTAAACTGACCTTGGGCTATATCTGTTAAAAACCACATTTTAAATTTTTGTTGAAGGAAAGTCATGGATGATGCATCGCTTTGCATAATGCATTGATGTTTTTTCAAGTATTAAGAAACCATGTTTTTTAAGCTGTAAAAGGGTTCACCCTTTGGGCTTGTATCTAAATAGAAACCAACACTGCTAACACAGAAACCATGTACATAGGCCAAACATAGTTAGAAAAAATGTTCATCTTTTTGCAAAAACACCTTTGTTACAAAACCAGATTGGATTTTGTATAAAGATTTTTTATATGCAAGAAACTGGCAAATATTGACACCATTGGTATACATTTACATATTGTACTCTCAGAAGTAATGATATATAATGCTAGGTAACAACTTCAAAGAGTTTTTGTTTTATACACAAAATAAACTAACTACATTTTAAATCTGACCAGTGTAGACATCACAATTTAAAATTATGTGTTAAAATAAAATTTTTCATGCATTCCTATAGTGGAAATGATGCTAGTTCTAAGGAGTTATACGCCACTTCATTAAAGATTGACACTGAAGAAAGAGACATTAAGAAACTCAGCAAACAGCTCAACATTTTGCTCACAGAAATAACCTCTAAAGTATTAGATACTTGATAATATATTTTCAGCTATTTGCTACATGTATATAAGTTATACTGCTGATAGTCATGTTAGTACAGTATCCTGAGATGTAGACTCTTTCAGGGCACTTGGTTTACATGGTGCAGGGATAGGTATTCCTTTATTCTGGCCAGGTTGTCTTCTTAAAGGTGCAGCTTTTCGTCGTGGTGTTTTAATGGGACCAACACTGCGTGGCAGAGAGTATGTCCCAGTCTGTAGCTTCTCCAGTTCTCCTGGTGTGGAATAATAGAATGGAGAGGGTGGCCCCTTTTTGACTGGCTTTATAGGGGAAACTTCTTCAGCCTTATCAAAACAGACAGAAGGAGATTGAGAGATTTCAAATGGGGACTGGGGAGGATTCACAGTTGCACTAGTACAGTCCATTGTGTCTTGTAAATCTTCCAACAGGTCTTTACTATGGTGCATGGAAGTGCTAAAGTGTGGGTTGTCATAGTTAGTGGCATCTGCTTCTACAGTAACCATTGTGGTCTCTTCTGTATGCAAATCAATAATAGGCTTCATGGGCACATAGGTTTTCTGTAGCAAGATTGAATGGCTCCATTCGTACAACCATGACAAATACTTTCACTTACCTCTTTGGTGTTGTCTAGTAATTCATCATTCTCACTATCACTGCTATCATTCCATTTAAATGGTCTACAATGATTACTAGTAACACTATATACTAGTATACATTCATAGTTTACATTTTGTATCCTCTATTCTGTAGAAGGTATACAGTGCCTATGCATGTTATCGTAACGGTCACAGCACAGAATGCTACTAATCCAATCGCCCATAAGACCAACTTTGAAACCTGCCCAACTGTTGTTTCCTTAGCATGCCAGGAAGCATACATATACATTGAGTTATCTGTATTATTGAGAAACAGGAATGAGGAATTGTTATGTGATATACAAACATACTCAATGTGAAAGGTGGATCTGAAGGTGGGCTGAGTGAATACAGTAAAGACTTTTCCTATGTACAGTTCAATAGGAAAAAGTAACAACAAAGAAGTCTTTCTACATTTAAGTACCTTGGTTTTAGTGAAGACAGCCAACACCAATGAATAGTATTGGTTAGGCTTGAAAGCAGATAAGAGCCCAGTTGTGTTTTCCAGTATCAGTTTCGATGGCAGTTGCTTTTCAGAGTATGTATCAATGACAAAAGCCACACTTTTGCGTGTATGGGTAGCTACTTGACTGGACTTTGCCTTGTTCAGCAGCTTGTTGTACGGAATTAGTGGAGAGAATGGTTCTGTAATTGGCTGTGATTTATCTTTATGAACTGGAACTGCCAGTAATGTGTAGTGGCTTTAAAATATTAACAAACAAAAAAAAACAGAAAAGTAATTCACCAAAATTTTTTGTTAAAACATTTAAATATTGCTGACTCATTGCTTATACTTGACATTAAATAGTACATCATAAAAAAATGACAGTCCTAATTTGTCCGATAAACTAATAATATATAAACAGTTTCTCATGATTACCTAATCAGTCCAAACTGATTTGAGGTAGGATGTAAGATAATTTCCACATCATGACTAATACTAACTTTTGGTCTCTTGGGTACCTGTGGTCCTGTTAAGAGAGTGTAAGACTAAATCACACATAGAAACAATTACATAATTGTAATGATCAAATCGCCCACCTGTGGGCATGGCATGTTTATGCAACAGATCATGAAAGTAGTACGTGCAAGTGTGCTAGGTTGGTATTTCCTGTTGCAAGTCAGGTGTTGTGTGCCACGATATGCAATAGAGAGATAGCAATTCAGCCCATGTGTTATTAGCACCGGTCCAGTCACAACAATACTAAAGGAAGCCAAGCCTTCTGAAACTCAATATGGACATGTGTAAAAAGACAAAATTTGATTCATGACCAACACAACTTGAGTTATTCAAGAAGCCCAACCTAACTTAACTTTCCCTGTACATATACTACTAAGCTCCAATTTCCATGAAGCCCTCAAGGTAATGTAGATGCCTCTTACTTCCAACTAGTGTCTTAAAGTGCACTATAGAAACTAGCTCGTTATCTGCCACTGATGAAGCCACCTGGCAAGTGTAATTCACATTTGGTACCAAATCTTCAATCAGCTGTTCTTGGTTGTATTTTGATAAGGCATCATGGATATAAGACTTTGTATGATAAATCTCATGAATGGCTCTCCCATTCATTAGATATGCTTGGCTGCCAGTGCAGTTCACCTGTAGGAAGGAAGTACACATGTTCCTGTTAGAGTTCAGGCTCTGACTCTGACCTTAAACTTAAGACCATGTATGCTGTGTGTGACAGGGAACGTCCAGATCAGCAATGCAGAGTGGTTGGTGATATGATCAACCTCAAGATTTGCTCGTAGATTCGATGTCAATACTAAGCATAGATCATGCAATCAAAGTAACATCACAATTTGTATATTACTAACTATGCTTTTTATCTGCATTCACAGATGAGTCTGTTTTCAGTATTACTGGTTGTGATGAGGCAGAATAGCCATTGCTTGAAAATAAAATGATCTACAGAATAAAATTACAATAATGTGGTATAGTTAATACATGTACACTGCAGTACACAAACAGGTCAAATGTGCTGACTGAGATGTAGCCTAGCCAGCCATAAACACATAACAGCTCATAAACACCACACTCACAATCTTATCACTCTAAAGGTAAACTATTAGCCAACAGTCGTAACCACTATTAAAGGTAATTTCAATGACCCAATGAGTATCATTTATCACAGTAAAATAATATTTTTGCCCCCATCATTTGGACTCCATCTGTTAAAATATTTATCCATCATTAATTGTCAGTGCAGCTAGTTCTGGCTGTGGTGAATGATGAATAATAATATTTGGCATGGCTAAACAGCCTGCTTAATATGTACAGTACCAAAGACTAAGCACACAATAATGAAACTATAGAGCACAGAAGAATAGACAATATAAGATTGTTACTGTATAGTCTAGCTACATGCACCACAATACAGTCACAGTTGAGGTAGATAGGAAAGTACATAGTAATAAAAATACCAGGTGTCTTAGATACAGACTTCTAAGTAAAGCCAAAATGTTATCATTGTGAGAAGGTATTGTTTTAATAGCTAGTTATTCAAGTACCCATCAAACATTGACAATCTTACAAATTCAAACTATTATATTCATACACATACTCTTATGCTGTATGTCATCTGTGGCATGAGCCCTGACAAGATGATGCTTTTCGCCTTTGTGTCTTCACCATGAATGAAAACTGGTGGGCCCAATTCATTGCCATGTGCTTCACTAACAACAGCATAAACTCCTGAGACTAGCCCAGGGTCGTTATGGTCCTTCCAGCTAACTTTACCCTGGTCACCATTGATCTTTGTTGTGATGTCTACAGGTGCTTGTAGCCCTGCTGAAAAAACCATACAGGTGTGGACTGCAAATTAATCCACAAATCGATTAGATAAACAACGATGTTGTCTAACATTACGGGCTCCGTGGTAAAGTTGTATTCATTGGTTCAATGTAGAGTTGTAGCATAATAAAAGTACCTGTATGGTTACTGCAGTAAGTGGTGTGGCTGCATACGAGGCATATAATGAATAGTACGGCGTATATTTCCCAGGCTTTATGTCCCATTTAGCTCTAGTCCTTGAAAACACATCACCATTCGTTACCAAGCAAACGAGCGGGGCTTCCAGCATCTCGCGGGAATCGCACTTAATTACGAGTGGGCGTTACATACAGTAAAAACGTTCCTTACATAAATTATTTTTTTAAAAACTGCAAAAAAGAAAAACATCAGATTAATTCATGTTGTATTGTAGTTAGGATAAGGTCAAGCTTCTCCACAGGTAATAATATAACAGTTCGGTATGCATCATTTGATACTCCAGAATCCTCCTCAACTGGATAAGTAAAATTTAACACACTCTCCTACAAGAGAACACAGTTAACAAACGAATACATAGGAGCAAGAGTGTACCTTGTACATGTACTCAGTTTCGGTAAAGTCAAAACCAAGTGTGCTCTTATCTTTGATCCCTTTACCTTTTCCCTTCCGTTTACGTTTCATGCTACTTGCTTGTATGTGTGTACGTGCGAGCACAAGGTAGTATTTGAATTTAAAAGCATTGCCCTAAGAAAAACAAAATAGAGTTAACAATTCTTTGTAACCTTAAAGTAGCTGCAATCATGTGGATCACTGATGCACTCATTTGTAACTCTTTATCATAAAAACAACATTACCTTTTTGCAGGCTTCTGTCACTTCTGTGCTGTGGAAGAATGAACAAAACAAAATACTAATATCAAATTAAACAAGCCTGTACAAGGGAAGCACCTCAGTCCAAGCAAATATGACCTATGTTACCACACAAATTCACAAATGACACCATTTATAATGCCAACGTTGGCCAAACCAGGCTGAGAATGTAAAAAAAACACCACTTACTTTACTGCCTGAAGAAGGGGAACAGCCAAGTGGACTGGTATGTTTAAGAACCGTTCACAAATGAGAAGCCCAACTGGTTGAGAAGTACTTGAAAACACTGCAGACAGCTTTGAAAAACAGTCAGTGCCCATTTTGGCTTTCTCCAAAATGAACGACTTCAACTGCTTTACACTTTCCTTTTCCTACAGCACACTCACATAAAATAACAGTGATATAAATAACACTTTGTTACTTTGTGTAAGGTGAGATTAATAACTGTCGCCAATGCCAAAACATCATCTACTTCTTCAATGTCACTGCCTTCGCTGTCCATGCCCTGTGCTGCACAGAACTGCAAGGAGCATGGAATTAACAATACTATCAACATTGAAATAATGTCAGCATGTTTGTCCTAGTGGTCTTTTCCTTTGCTAGTGGTTAACACTTACATGATATGGGAACTAGCATGGGTTCCAAAATTATTAAAAACTCAATTAATTGCAGGGTTTCTGTATGGATATAGTAGCCCTATGACTTGCAGCACTGACATTTGATACTGTTCGCATGTTCCTACACAAAATTATGCTAACAAATTGGCATCTTGTTTACGATTTTTACTGACAGGTGAGGTGTTGACAGGGTATTGTACATATGCGCTTACCTTAACAACACTGCCGACCTCCTTTTGAGATACCACAAGCTCCGTTAATTCTGACATGTTAATTTGAGAATTTGGTAACAGCTGTGAAAAGAGACAATGCAGTGATTATGGCTAAGATATGAACTTTGCACAAGATCAAATAACAAAAAATATACCATTTCATCAGAACAGACTCACTGACTGTATTAACTGCTTAATGCCATAATAATCTGACAGTGTGATGGAGTGACCTTGAAAATCAACTGGAATTTCCTACAGATACAGAAAGCATCATCATGTAATATAGTGTAATCTCAGATGTACGATTTTAATATTGATCCATATGTGACGCAGTGTGTCAAACATATTCATGAAGTATAGACTTCTCTGACGTCTTGATAAGGGGAATACCTCTATTGTATCCATTACACCTTAGTCAATGTAACATTGTCAGCTGTAACCCAAATCATTTTGTTTGATAAAAAGGCAATTAAAAAGTGTTATACAAACATGGCTGTAGCTCTAAACACCACAAGCAATCGTTTAACGTTCTCCTTATATGCAGATACTAAAGGGAAGACACAAGCACAATACACACACATTTGTAACTAGATAACACACAATGTATGGGTTTATACCAATCCGGACTCAACACTGGAGCTTGATTCATTGTCAGTATCATAGGAAAGGTCATCAGATCCGCTACTGTTAGATATTGACGGTGATTTGTCCTCTGTATCCTTTCTAGGCTTTTTAGCCATCGCCATAATCCAATTAGTGCCCCCCTGTTTAATTGGACGTTCTAAAGTAGGCGATATGAACTACCTTTTACTATTGTTGCTGGGAACTCTGTTATCTGTCACAGTCTACTTCACAGCGATGCCTTACTGCATGATAAATAAAGAATACGAAAAGGTATCTAGTTAAAGTTTACTTCTTATTAATGCGCACCATAATAACTTGAAAATTTTACATTGCAGGATAATATTGATGCTGGAGTGTGCTACTTTACCGTGCTATTGCCCGTAATGTTGCCTCTAGCTGGAGCTTTTTTCTACTGGAATTGGCTTGGAATCCAGTTCTTTATTAACAACTAATTGCACTGCCAGATTGATGCAGGGAAAAGCATGTGGTATGATAGTTTAAAATCATCTACGGTTTTGAAATGCCTTCAAGTTAGGACCTTCAAATATCCTACTTTTACTGCAAAGCAACAGACAAATTTACAGTTCTCCATGTCAGAATGCCCCCACACTTTTGAACTGCACTTGTGCAATCGTGAATCCCTGTGTGTCAAAACATGCCACTATTGACACTTGTCCTCCACATCTTTCAGAGGTACCATACTACAGCTAGGTGCTAGTAGCTGGGATGCATTTCGTACTAGGGAGGGACCCTTTCTTCTCGTACAGATCAAAGATTTGCTGACCATGCGAGAAGCATTTTGCCAATTAACTAGTGCTTTGTGCAGTGCTGTGTAGCCCAAGTTATATAAAGCAGTGGTTTGTACAGTGAAGTTTATTGTAGTTCGTACCAGCTAAGAAGTTGACAATGAATCCTTCAAGTTATTTAAACTGTTATCCTATTTCGGAAGCCACCAGTTATGGATACAGGCCTGCTTCAGTTCTTCCTTCACAAGCTGCTGGTGTTGTCACTACTACTAATGTTGCTGGTGTGAATACCAACAGATCCTATTATAACAGTACGTTGCTTCCTGATCCTATTACTTCAACGCCATTTTTCTCCCCATTACCCCATCCATTGTCATTCTACACTACAACATGCAGGTAAGCTTGTTATATAAATGTTATACAAGTGTAGTTTGTTAAGTTAATGAATTTTTATTAGGCCTCCTTTTCCAACTAAGTCACTGGGAGGTGTTCACCAATTGCAGCAGCCACACCAGCAGAGACCAGATGAGGCTGCTGCTGTGTTGCTATCACTTCGTCAGCCTGTTGTTAGGCAAGGTGAAGAGTTACCAGTAACGTTTTCTTTTCCAGTAAGTGAAACAACTACCAATGTGGCCAAGTCTGTTGGTTCTTCGTTGTTGTATAAACCATCAATAAAGACAGATTTGTGTCCAGAAAGTACTACTGGAAGTTCGTCATCCCAACCAGATTTCTGCTCCTATCATCTACCAAGTTTCCCCACCCTCCCAACCCCATATGATCCCCATTCAACCACTTCACCTTATTTCCAAGGCTTTTTGAGGGCCAATGTTTGTTATGTGTGTGGAAAGTCATATGCACGACCTTCCACACTTCGTACCCACCTGAGGACACACAGTGGAGAAAAGCCATACCAATGTTCCATGTGTCTCAAGTCATTCACACAAGCAGCTAATCTTACTGCACACCTAAGAACGCACAGTGGAGAGAAACCATTCAAATGTGCCATTTGTGACCGGCGGTTTTCACAGTCGTCTTCAGTAACAACCCATATGCGTACACACAGTGGAGAACGTCCCTACAAATGTAACATCTGTAGCAAGGCCTTTGCCGACAGCTCCACTCTCACAAAGCACTTCAGGACACACAGTGGAGAAAAACCGTATCAGTGTAAAATATGCGATGCAGCCTTCTCTCAGTCGGGAAACCTCAACAGACACATGAAAACCCATCGACCACGCGAAGCATCAACCCAAGCCCCTTGTCTGTAACTGTCAATGAACTGGAGTACAGTACTCCACTACAGTAAATGTTTGATTACTTACACATGTACCCACACTGTATGTATATAGACCACATACTTTTACTATATGTAGCTCACTTATTTAAATTGTAATATGGCTTAAAATTTGTTATCTGATGAATATTGTTATGTACAAGAAAAAAATGAAATCAGAATGCGAAATGTATATATATACAATGATGAGAAATGTATTCAAAAAAAATGAGATATTTGCTAAGCTATATACAATGGCAATATACATATGGTACAGAGTTAAAATGAGCCAAAAGTGCTCTGGACTACAGAAAACCAATAACTACTACAACAGCTAAACATAGATGGCATTTTGAATGATACATGAGAAAAACAGAAAAAAAGACGGTGAAAGTTAATAGCTGTGAACAATTAGTTGTGAACATTATTGTGGGTCTTCATGTGCCGATGGAGATTACCAGATTGTGAAAAAGCCAAGTTGCAGATCTTACAGCGGTATGGCTTGTCTCCAGTGTGGATACGCTTGTGCTTGGTGAGTGTTGAGGTGTCAGAGAAGCATTTCCCACAGTAGTCACAACGGTAAGGCCTCTCTCCAGAGTGGGTACGCAAATGAGTCGTCACGGAAGAGCTTTGGGAGAAACGCTTCTGACAAATCGGACAAGCAAACGGCTTTTCTCCACTATGGGTCCTCATGTGGGCTGTAAGGTTGGCAGCTTGTGTAAACGCTTTCTGGCAGACATCACATCGGTAAGGCTTTTCCCCACTATGTGTCCTCATGTGTGTCTTCAATGTTGAAGGACGAGCGTAAGATTTGCCACATATTTGGCAAACATTGTTCCCAGGTTTAGCCGGCTTGCTGTTGTTCCTTTTGACAGAGCCAGGAGGCATTCCAGCCACAGGTGACTGCTGAAAGTCTTCTTCTGTACAAACCGAAACAGCATCAGACATCTTATCTGGAGTTTTGCGATCAGTAAAAATACCTGATTGAAAATGTCCAGGTATATGAGTGGTGGAGCTGTAGGGGGTTGAGTTATGATAGGGGCTACCCTGTCTGCTGCTTGTGGTAGTGAAAGGAGTCATAATTTCCCCAGGTACAAACACTCCTTGCTTGACAGGATCCCCAGATTGTTCTTCACTAAAAGTTGGTTGTGTTCCTAGTTTAGTTGTTGTTGTCGATGTGTTTGGTGAAGTGGTTGTTCCAGTGCCTGCACTACTGCTCTTTTGGGGATGAAGAGACAATAGCAGAGCGGCTGCTTCGTGCTCCAGTGGGCCTCCCGACCTGTAGTAAAAATAAAATAACATAATGAGAGTCTGGGTTAAAATAACTATTTAATATTTAACACAAAGTACATTCCGATGCGACCAGCTAGGCACTAGCTTATTGTTATCGGGACAATGCCATCCACACAAAATAAACAGCTACGCTACACTAGTACTCGTAGCGTACAAATATGAAATTTCACAGTGTAAGCCGACATGAAAACCGTCAAGTTACAGTAGTAATTAGCTATACCCACCGATCGTATGCCTGTCCAGTGTACTGCGATCCGTTGAACTCGATGGGTCCGTAGGGAGAAGACGAGGTCGGCTGCGGCAGGTAGAACGGTGACATATCTCCTCTAGTGTTGAAATAGGTCTGCCCGGGAGTTGCGAACAGTGGCGGCGGCTGAGGAAAGCCCATGAAGTTCGGCATTCCATCGTTGGGGTGGCGAGGTATTCCGTACGGTAGAGGACGAGGGGCGATTGGCGCATATGGACTGGTCATCTTTCTTCAAATTCGAAAGTCTGTATGGCTTCTAGTCGAGAGAAGAGACTATATCTTCTGGGTTAACACTAAGTACACTCCACGCTTCAGCACTTGATAGAGTTCTGTACGACTTCGGGACAGAACGCTCTGGCTTTCTCAAACCCTTGACAAGTTGTCACTGCTAAAGTCTTCTCGAAGACAGGTGAAACTCTTAACTCTCGTTCGATGAGATTCTCAACTGAAAACTTCAGCGATCTGGCCTCTATATAAAACCACAGCTAAGAGCTCGAAAGAGGCTGTAGGAATTCGATTGGCTTCCGTAATATGCCAATTAGTCTGATATGGCTTCTAACCACACCCGGTGATATCTCTATCTACTTCCGGTCTAATGCACGCACCTCTAAACAGGGAACGGAGTTAAATAGCCCTTAGCATTCGTGCGATCACAACAAGCAGTAGGTAAAGAACATTTTATCAGCCACAGATAGTTGGAACGGAAAACAAGACGGTCCAACAAGCGCGCCAACGTAGTTTGAACCGCCTAAACTGCAAAATAGACGTAATCAAGAACAAAAGGGAATCTTTCAGACCAAATGGGAACTGTACTCCAAAACGGTGTATACCTACAGAGCTAATGTTGTGGTGTATTGTAACGTAGATCAGCTGAGACGTTTGGACAAGGTGGAGTAATGGTAATAGTTTACAAAGAATCCATAGGTTCCTGAACACATACAAGAGAGAGATACTGTTTCGTACATGAGTGCATCATTAAACGGCAAACAGTTCTGTTGCTTCAATGCTGTGAATCCTTATATTCGGGCTGCCTGAAGGTTATACTAGCCCCTAAGGTTTCACTAGAGTTTGTTTATTATAATGGGTTAACATGAATGTTCTACAAGTGCTACTGACTCTTCCAAGGTTTGTACAATACACATCCACACAAACTTTTGTCTAAGTAAACCAAGCAATGTGAAGGCTGAATTGCTTGAGGTGTGTGGTTGCTGTGAGCTTACAAGTATTAAAACAAACTAGTACATGGACTGGGCAAATGGTGAAAACCCCAACACCATTTGTAACACTTGTGCCAACATCAGAAAGTGGTTTTGACAGCAACATGTATACCCAACCACACCTGGCCTGTTGTAACAACATCTCAATGTATTCCAATACCAAATTTGCCATCAAGGGGAAGAAATGACTTGAGCAAAAATTTTATCTATACAATTAAAAGATGACTAAAAGCTACCACCCATAAATAGCTTAGTGCAAATTCCATCCATTCCAGACATTGCAGCCATACACAGCATCACTAAGTAGCTTTCAACACTAAAGCCATACTGACACCAAATGGCAGCCAAATAACAGCATTAATTTTTTAACACAAAAACCATCATAAAGCAAACACAACAAACAAGCCCTTAAAACACACAGGGTGGTAATAGGTTTATTAAGAACCTTATAGGAGGTGTAGATTAGTGATTATAATGTTACACATACTCCTTTGTGTTTTGTTGTACTGATTCATTTCACAATTAAACTACTTATACCACAGTGGCCATGCCTTTACACCAACAAGGAAAACAGTCAGAAACCACAGTGTAAACATTAGTAAACTGTGGTTGGTGTCGTGGTTTAATCATCTGATTGAGGTAAATTCTGCTTTTTCCTTTCTGGAGTTTCATCACCATCAATATTTACCCTTTGGCGTTTTTTCTTGTGTAAATGTTTTTCTATCTGGTCAGCATCGCCTAATGTGTTGCCGAGATTTGATAACTCATGTCTGTTTTGAGTCACAAATTTATCTATTTGAGTTTTGAGATTGGCACAAAATTTCGGCTTGGCAGCTGAGCTAAATGGAACTCCTGTAAATGGATCGGCGCCTGGCCTTCCCCAAGCGTTCTCGGTGCTTGTAAATTTGTCAATTGTGCTCTGGTCCACATAATGTCCAGAAGGTAGCAACATTGGCACTAGCATTATCTCATAAGTGATTTCATCTAAGTACTTATCTGGAATTCTATCACTGAAACTCTGACCTCTGTCGTTAGCTTCTGTGGTGAGTGACTTGATATGTTGGGAAGTGTCCAAGGTGGAGCTATGGTGGCCTAACTGTTGACTCGAATGTGTAGGCTTGGCACCACTAATATACATAGAGGAAACAAAGTATTCTTCACTCCTCTCTATCTTCTGCCACGTTTTGACCACAGCATAATATTTCTGTATTTTCTCTTTGTTATATCTTCTCTGGTGGTCAAACAACCCCCACACTTCAAGGTTCTTAACAGCTGGAGGCTGGTAGCTGGAAGAATGTACAATTTTCAGTATGAGTGAGGTTACACCTAGTAGTGTGTGCGGGTTACTTAATTTCCCTTCTTCCTTCTCAGAATGAAGAAAACTTCCAAGAGCTGTCTGTGGTTTAATAAGTTCATCCGATAAGTCTCGATTAATTAATCTAATCACTGAGTTCCCTTTGAGAACAATATCACTACATATCTTCATAGGCACTGTGGTTCTAGGTAGGAACAAGTTGACGGAGGTAGAGTACTCAGAAAGTTGACCCAATTGAATACAGATTGACTGTAAGCGAATGGGAACAGCAAAGTCTAGCTGTAGCTGGATAGGTGGACGGATAAAATGTTCAACCCGATATCCCCTAGAACGCAGTGATCGATCGGTAGCAATGAGGTTAGAAGGAGGATAATTGTCATCATACACACAGCTTGAGGTAATGGTAGTACCTAGGTCCTCTCTAGCAAAGTTCACCAACTCCATTTCATAAAGACCTGACACTGTAAAGGTAATTGATGCATTAGTGAATACCTCAATTGCACAGTTTACTCAAGTGGTCACTGAATATCAAAATCACTGCTATGGTTGCGGACAGAAGCCTGACCCATCTGTCCATTGCTATGACCACAGTCAACTATTGTCCAAACCACACTAACCAGAACATGTGGGTTGGTATGTCAAGGCCATACCCTCACAGCAGCTACATACACAAACCATATACCATCCCTTTCATGTGTCCCACAGGTCAAGTATAAGAATATAACATGTGAGAAAAGCATGTGACATGGTACACAAACATTGGGTTTAAAAACCTGTGTTGGTAAAACTGCTGTTAAAATGGGGTAATCAAAAATGAGATAAGCAATTGTCACAGAAGGCACAACAGTCATCCAATATGGAAGATAGGCTTACCTATGGATGACTACACACTTGTAACAGGGAACAACACACCATATGCAAAAATAGCATTCCGATTGACATTTGCTTGTAATGGACATACTAATTTCTACACTACGATGTCATTCTCCGCCATTAGAATTCTCAATAGAGCATGAAAAAATATTTATTACTTGTTTTCCCTGGCTACAAACAGCGTACGCATCCCACAGGCCAGTGAGCTATTCACCATGTAGTCATTAGAGTCAGCAATTTCATTCAATATCATCACATGCTTTACCAAAAAACCTCAACAAACAAGTTAACAGTGACCCAAGTTTTATGTGCAAATTGTGTGCATCGCTTGATCTGCCAATGTCTTTTGTCCAGGCCTATTATTTTGTAACCTGTGTCGATAGTAAGCAATGAAGCAACATAGGGGGGAATCATGCAAGGGGGCCCTTGTAAATTGTCCAGCATCCTTGATGTCTGCTGACCTTGCTGGCGGTGTTCACTTCAGAGATTGTGTCAATGGTCCATAAAGACACACAGATAATTCAATAACTCAAGGTCAGGCAAATCACATTCCAAACAGTTGAGCCCTTAAGCAGTTCACTGTATTTGTAAGACTACAGTAGTTCAAACAAAGGGATAGTAAGTGATTTTCATCTAATGTACATGAGTGGAGCACATAATGGACTTCAACGACAAACAGTTAGGCATATGGTCCATTGGTACACACACACCATACAATGGCTGCTATCAAAACTAAAGGTATTACACTTATAGAGGATGTAACATGATTCACTCTCCGGTCAGTATGATATGGCCTCTCTTACAGTACTATGGTCTTGTTTGGACAGCCGCCAACCCACATATTGGCAATGAAGCAGAATGAGATCTGTCAATGTAGTAAATGTATTCATGAATGGTGGTGAATTAGCCGCACAGCCCATTGTCTACTCTGGTCTCAGCTTAGAGGACCTGATTGGATTACCGCCAACCTCAAATCACCTGCTGGTCACAAAAGACATAATAGGTGAACACCCGCAAGTGAGCTAAGAGATTATCACTGCCAGCCACATCAGATCATCAGATGTGATTGTGGCAAAGCTAGCTACATGTTGGCATTAGATTTAGGTACAACATAAAAATCCCTCCAAAAAAACTTTTTTCTGACACTGTGTTTGTGTACTCTTTCATTCCATGTATGCAGAACATGGCTAACTTAAACTAACCAAGGAGATCATGCTTTTAACTATTTATGGAACATTAAATTCCAACTATATGCACTTGTTTAAAGTCAAACAAAATACCTGACCCACCAGTTTGCTATCCAAGCCATATCTTTGCTAGAAGCCATGATACGAGTTTTGATAGCGCAAGTGTCCTGAGCAACGAAAGGCTTCTTGTGCAATGCTATATAACTCACCACCAAGTTGTAAAAAGAAACCTTGTCAACACTTGGATAACTGTGGTAGGTGATTAACATCAGTTAAAACACTATAGAAACACACGTACAGTTTCATTTTCATCTAATGCATGGCTACACTGGAACACTTGGCTAATGGGACAAAACACATATCTGAAGGCTTCAGAGCACTTCTATACTGGTTTAATGTTAACTAATAAACTTTAAATTATCATTACACAAATGTTAGGAATGCTGATGGCCTATCAAGAGGAATAACAAACTAGACAGCCACACATTCAACTGATAAAAATAAGTGAACACAGATGGCAAGTAAGGAACAGAGTCTCCGTTACAATAACAAGTTTGTGTTCTTTAGGACATGGTAGATGATTGGTCAAGTCCTAAACTAATTACAACCAAACCTACTCATTAAAAATGCTTGGGAAAAATTTAGTGTTTGTGAGTAGTGGTTAGAAATTGGTCTCTATTGAGAGGTAGTCACTGGTTGACCAATGTGTTGCAAATAAATTAAAGTACAGGTAAACCACTAGGTTACATAAGATCACCATTGAGTGTGGAGTGTGGCTAGCCAACACAGTTAGTCTGCTTTGTGACTTCATAACTGTTTTCATAAATAAGTGGTGGAGGGAAGAGCCACCATGGCTGATAATATCTGCCCCAAGAAAAAAGTTTTATTGACAATGATTGAATGTCATTACTGTATTGGTGGGCAACTGTGGCTACTGAATGACAACACATCACAGATACACATACTACACTACACATGCACACAGCACCACAGGCTGCACATACAGCACCAATTTACACAACACACATGTCACTGCACACACACATGTCACCACACAACACACGTCACCGCACACAAACAACACACACAACACACACATGTCACTATACACACACACACACACACATACGTAGACTATCAAAATTCATTGGACATAGTATATACCAAATCTGTCAACAATACAAATCTCAGCTGTGAGAACAAAGGCTTCAAAATGTACCAGGTTAAAAAAGAGAAGACACAAAAAAGATACAACCAGGCTCCTTCCCATCAAGACCCTTGTACGACAAGAGACCAGGGCATTCGTACAAGGTGACAAGTGAGAGTGTAGCCACAGCAAAAAAATGTGAAAATACCTGCACCAATCTTCCCAATTATTTTTTAATACCATTATGTATCATTTCAGCCACCTGTGTGTTCTAAGTCATGGGTCTTCAATCAAGTAGGACAACATTGAAACCACATTACTCTACACTGCATGTTGTAACCATGACACACTAACAGTAATATTAGATTATTTGGAGGGTACTGTTCTTGTGTTTAACATTTCATCACATCTTCCTGCCAAGCCTCACACTACTTTTGCAATCCCTTCTCAAGTAGTATAGCCCAATTTGTTAATAGCATTATGTGGGTCACCAGGTTCACGACTGTTTATTAATAAAATAATACACAGAGAGAGCAGTATTTAATCAAATCCAAGCATCATGATATAACCTCATGATAAAACTTGTGTAACACAAAAACTTGTAGAGCCATTAATCTGGGACTGTACAAACTTCACCAATTCACTTTACTATCCACAAATACCCTATTAGTCTAGAGGCAACCAAACAGCTGTTCCACAAGTAAACAAATTATTAAACTACCAAATGTAATTACAGGCTTAAATAGTTAGTTACTTAGCAGTTAAAGTTACACAAAAAGTAAATAAATCTTGTGGTATTGTGTTAATGAAATGTTTTAAGCAAATTTATTATTTGTTTCCATGTGTGGGTGTTTGGTTGGTGACATACATGACAAGAACAGGAAACCGCTAAGGTGCTGACCAGCTACATAGCCATAAAAGTAGATCATGTAGAGCTACTGATAACTACATAATTTGTAATCTCATTATGTCTACCATGTACCCAACCTAATATGGTTATTATGAATAAGATTCATACTATTAATAATGAAGGAAGTTTTATAACCTTTGAGGGCCTGGTTATTACAAACAGATTTGTCATAAATGTATATCAACCAAGTCCTTACCAAAATTGTACAACTAGGGTCTTTTTTGCTGCCATACTAAAAAGGATCTCCGGATACACAATAACAACCACTATGCTAAGGACATGCAGTTTTTGTGCCAACAAGGTTTTACCTCTGAGGAGAAACTATGAAGTTTTCATTGAAACCAGTTGGTTCCATACCGTCTGTTACAGACAGGTTTCATTGTTTAGTGTTTATAGTATCAAGTGAACTTTTATTAGGGTGCACATTGTCATTGTCATAGCAACAGTGACAAACAAGATGTTAAAGGTTAACAACTATAAGGAATACTTTAGGCACCTGAGAATGTTGTCTCTTACAAGTCTACTGAATGGAGCCAAATGCATCAAAACACCATTCACCACATACACACCCTTACATCAGAGAGCACACAGTAAAAATACATGTCTCACAGTTAAAACCCTTACACTTAACATCATATAAAGCCATTGTGTCTCACACACTATATATAGTTGCTTTTATAGTGAATGGCTATCGAAGTTTTGTGTGATTACTTAAGTATGCAATGTAAATATACATTCCATACCAATGATACAGAAATTGTTTCCATATCATCTTGTTAAGCCCTTCACAAGCAGCCTTATATATAATTGAGTGGAGCTCAGCCAGTGGATAAGCTTCATTACAATAACAAATGACCCAGTATTGTTAGAATAGGGAAATCAATCAAATCATCATAATATAGACTGGCAACACTTGTAAGCTAGTAATTTACACTAAAAATATAGACCATTAGATAAACTAAAGCAGCTACTAAGTCTTCAGATAAACTGGTTGTTCTATTAGAGTATTTTGACTAACCAACTATAAGGTCTCAACAAACCACATTGCATATCATACATTTGTGCCAATACACACTAAATACCACAAACAAGTAGCACTTCACTGTAACACATTTTCCAAAGGACCCCCAAAGTTATGAAACATGAAGACTTCAACTACAGTAAGGCTCCCTTTCAACAGGTAGCTGGCTTAGCGTACGTAATCTTTACAATCTCTCTCCTCACAAACCCTGGGTTCCATAGTGCCTATACATTAAGAAGTTTTCAAGATATTAATTTTACTCTTGGGGGATGTTGTATTTAAAAACACATTAAACAAAGTAAATGCTTGCACCTGTGAGTCAATTCCTAGCAAAACAACAAAAACAAGCAAATTCTAAACGATCACTAAGGTAACTGCAAAGTAAAGTTGGGAAAAACCATTGCAAACAAGCTTGTTTTTATGTTACAAACTACACACAAGTGTAATGGTTATTAAATGGGCTGTATCCCAACTTTTCTAACACAGCTTGAAGTAAACAACCAGCATAACAAAACTGACACATGATTTACAAAATATTTATAGTGTATACTAAGGTGTCAACACACCATACACACATTCCACAATGGGTCAACAAAAAGCTGGAAAATTGCACAGGTTGGTAAATACATACAGAATCCCTTGAAGCATGAAACAGTATATTATATTACTGCAACAGTACGCGTAAAAAAAAGAAAATTTAACTACTGTATGTATGGCTTTGTTACACAGCGGTATAGGATTCGTTTTACTCACATTTGCAAGGCGTCGCATACACAAGCTTCCTTCAAAATTCACCTCGGAAATACAGATAACCGATATCACCTTGTTTCAGTACTTTTAAGACCAGGTGTTAAAATATTTGCAAAGTTCGGTAAGGCATTGGCTTACTTGTTTACGCTAGCAGGCTTAACGAAACTGATAAATTATCTGTATTCATAATGAACAATAGACTATTTGTAAAAACTTACCAGAAATAAAACATTGCTGCACCAATCGAGAAAACTCCAAACAACGCACACCACACGTAAAATTTTTTGAAGACCTGTGCGCATTGATTTACTAATTAATTGATTTAAAGCATTTTTAAATTTACAATGTATTTTGAAGATACTGTACAAATAGAGTAGGTATTTTATTTGAATCATCTACTGGATGCATTTTGCTATAAGTTATAAACTGTCGTCGTAATCTACTTAGTTCTCCCATGGTGAGGTGTCGATTAAGAGTTAATTTCTCTGAGCAATTTGGAATATTGATAGAATCACCAACAAAGCTTGTCCGTTGACCTTCCATAATTGCAGATATCACTTCTTGAGTTCTACGATCTAGATCATGTAAAAATCCAGCTGAAGACAGTGGCTTTGATTGTGTTGACTGATTTGGTGGAGGCGCCACTCGTTTAAGTAATGCATCTAAGATTCCTCCATTTGGGAACTCATCTTCAGGCAGAACAATGAACAAAGGATTGTCCCATCTGTTACGATCATCAGGTGGCTCAAATCTCATGATCAAAGCATCCATTATTTCATCTGTATAACAGTCATCTTTATTGTCACGACTCTTATTCCAGTCCTTGGCCTGTGGTGCAGCACACTCACACTGAACAACACAATGAGTTGTTTTCAGTTGTCTAGCTACACAGTACAACTCATATCGGAACCCCTTGATGTAGTTGAGAGAGTCAACAATCACTAAACAATCTTTGCTTAACAATCTTTCAACGTTTGATTTGAGTGAACCTCTTACAACCTTTTCCATACTGGGCGTAGAGTAGCACGTGTTCTTATCAAAAGTAGTAAACTCGTCGAAAATAACGTTTACTTGCAAATCAGTGCTCGTACGTACGTGTTCTACGAATTTCTCCACTCGTCGAGTTTTTCCTGAGCAAGGAAAGCCGCACATCATTAACAAAGGCATGACCCCGTTTGGTAATTATGGTGCGCTTTGTTTAGATAATAAGCGCGCATTATTAAGGGTAGTAGTGCCATGTGGAAAGTCGTCCGCTGGCACATTACTAGAATACAAGCGTTCTATATTGTGAGGAGACAACTGTTTGCTAATGGAGGTCCATTATATCGAGCTCATTATGAGAAAGTGGTGTGTGTGTGCGTGTTGTGTGGTAATACATCACCTGTAGGTTATGAGCACCCTGACTGCTGATCACAGAACTCTCTTGCATTGACCTTACAAGCTAACAAGAAGGCTTTTCTAACAAGAAGGCTTTTCATCATGCATGCACCATGCTTTACATAAGGCGTTCAAGTTGCTAACTTGGATCCCCGCAATTGTCTATGGTCTATTCAGCCTTCTTACCTGGCCCAAATCTTGATAACTTGTAAATAGGTTATTCAGTGTCCCCTGACTATGTGAGCTCTCCCAGCCTAAATATTCAGCATCTCCTTGCTGGGTGAGTGTGTACTTTCCATGGAGGATTGGGGTGGAGGTGATGATCTGGAGGGATAGTGGTATGTTGTGCATTTGTATGGTTAAAGGAAATGATAATTTCAATGTATCTTTCACTTTACCTTACCCAGGATGGCTTTTCTTTATCAAATTTCTACATCAATAGCTAGACACAAGGCGTGTTGGATGTTTCAACTTCACTTTCATGTCATGACACATGTTGAACCACAGAAGTATTACTTTGCATTTTTATAATCAACATAGCTAATGAAATAACTATATTAAAATTAAAATGCTTTTTATCTGTCATTTAGAAGTCAAGAGATAGAATTATATCATCATTTACTAGACGTAAGAATATGTAATAGTATATGGAAAGTTATGTGTGTTTTGCTTTAGAGCAGGTACGAAGTATCTTGGAAAAATTTGGTAAGAAGTCATGGAAACTTTTGGCAGCAGAACAGAGTCTTTCAGACAATATGATCAAATCTGCCCTGAAAACCTTTAACAAAGACGTGCTTCAACAGTTCCCTACAATTGACATCAATCTTTCTTCTGTGCTATTTGATATTCATAATAAAAAGAGTAAGATTTTATTACAAAGAACAATACAGAATACAATCTTTGTTAGGAAGCATTGATGACTTGTTCCCATTTTTTCTGGACTGTGCTAAGTCAATATATCCTGATGAGCTGTGTGAAGAGCTGCTGTCCAATAACAAGCTGTCGTGTCCTCCACTGTGGTATCTTAGGACTAGAAAGTTGAAGCGACGGTTTGTATATCATGCTGGTCCGACAAATTCTGGCAAAACCCATGCGGCTCTTGAGAGATATATGAGTGCAGAAAAGGCTGTGTATTGTGCACCGTTGAGAATGTTAGCTGCTGAGATCTATCAGAGATGTAATGCTAAGGTGAATGTGTAGATATAGTGTGTGTGTGTACTAAAAGGAAGTTTTATGTGTAATCATGCATGCGCATGTGCACACACTACACTACACACACACTACACCACACATACACACACTATACAGTTAACTATAACTACCATCCTTACACACCATAGGGAGTATTGTGTGACATGCTAACTGGAGAGGAACAGTTGTTTGGTAGTGGTAGTCCAGATGAACCAGCCAATCACTTGTCATGTACTGTAGAAATGGCAGACTGTTCTGGTTATGAAATTTGTAAGTGAAGGACATGCTAAACAAGGTCATGTATATAATGGTTCTTAAGTTCCAAAATGCAGTGTCCCAGTAGGACATGCAGCTAACATTCCTAGGTGCTTGGCTTTTACAGTGTCCTTTTGTTAAAGTAGTGTTGCTACTATTAGATTATATTATGAATGTTGTGCAGATGATGTTGCTGTTATTGATGAAGCCCAGATGATTGGAAATAGCGAGAGAGGGTTTGCTTGGACAAGAGTGCTTCTAGGTAGGCGAGATCAGTTAATAGTCATACTACGCAAAAATTGAGATTAACATCCAATTTTGTATATTTCTTATTGGGTTCCTATTTGATATAATATAAAAAATGGTATTTACCAAAGTTTTGTTCTCATTTACCTGTAGGTCTCCCTGCTAAGGAGATACACTTGTGTGGCTCCAAGATTGCTGTAGACGTGGTGAAGAAGATAGTGACTTCAATAGGAGAAGAGATTGAAGTGAAATATTATGATCGTCTTCTTCCACTTGTTACACTGAAGGATAGCTTAGGTAAGTGGGACATGAACTACAACAACAGAAATAAACTACTGTAAAGTTCCTTTCAAATAAAAGACACAGAAGAATTATGTACCTTTCAAATTGAGCCATTATGTTGCTATAATCAATGAAAACTTTAGTTTCTGTGCATGATGAAGCAGCTAAGATAAATAGCCTTTTTTACATGTATTAGTTCCACATGCATACTGTATAGACTGGACCATGTGAATTATTCCCTAGAGAATAAAGCAAATGTGTACCAACTGTTCACAAAATCCTCAGCAGCACCACCACCACACTATTTTTGTATAATACATGTATTCTAATTGTAATTTTGTTGTAAAGTAATAATAAGTAAATTAGTGTGCATGCGTTGCATCCATATTGCCTACTCTTTGCTCATTTTTTTTTGCCTAAAATTGTAATCTATTCTTTTGTAACAAGTAATCCCTTTCACCGTATTACCTAACTCTTGCTTTCACTTTATATTTCTGTGAGAATTATAATGTTGTGGGTTGTTTTGATTGTAGGTGGAGAATTTTCTAAATTGAGACCTGGGGACTGTCTGGTGGCATTCTCCCGCAATAACATATTCCAGCTAAAGGCACTAGTTGAGCAGTATACTGGCTATCACTGTGCTGTGGTCTATGGTGGACTACCCTCTGGTAGGGAGTAAAGGACTATATTGTGTGTAACTGTACTATGTCATGTTTACTGACTGTACTTTAGTGATGAGGTTGAAGCAAGCTGCCATGTTTAATGATAAGTTGTCTCCAGTGATGGTCGCTTCTGATGCCATTGGAATGGGTCTAAACCTGTAAGTGCTGCAGATACATACGTATACGTGTATTTATGTACTTTATACTGTATTGTATACAGTAGGTGTGCGTGCGTGCGTGTGTGCGTGCGTGTGTGTGTACATGTGAACCCAAATGTCTTCATGAACAGAACTGAAAGGCTTATAGTGATTATCACAAATGACTACTGCTGAGTATAACACTAAATGGAATGAATACAGTGATGACCCCACACAATAGCGGGTATTGTAGCATCACTAGCATATGATATATGCTCACATGTGACAGCATTCAGTGTTATGGTACATACACCATTTATCCCAGTATAGCAGTGCTACTACTGATGACTATTCAGAGAGCTGACAGGATGCTGGTTACTATATACATGGTTTGCATGCAGATATCCTACAGTACGTACCGCTGAAACACAAGGTTGTCTCACGAGAGTGCAAGCTATTAAAAAACTTGCTAATCGAAGGGCGTGGCACCCATTTTGCTTGCGAGCATTCATCCCAAACGAAACAGGATGAATATTCAAGAGTGAAATGGGTGTCACACCCTTTAATTAGCGAGTTTCGTAATAAGGCTTTTTATTTACAAGTACACAAAAAAATTAGGAATTTTAACTAGAGTAGGGACCATACCACATTGATAAAAAGTACTGAAACAAGCTGGAGTAGTGCATGATATTAAATCACAGTAAAACAAGAAGAAGTGTTATGTCCCTAATGTGCATTTCCATTATGGTATCTTGAGCACAGTAGGGACATAACACTTCTTATTGTTTTACTGTGATCAAGAGTTCATAATCTATATTATTATGACCCCTTGCTGTGATTTAATATTGTGCACTACTCCAACTTGTTTCAGTACTTTTTATCAATGTGCTATGGTCCCTACTGTAGTTGAAAATTCAAAAAAAAATTTTGTGTACTTGTTTGTTAACCTTTTTGTAGATAATTATTATGACTCACGCTTACCGCATCTGAAATGGCACTGCGCTCCCCAGCTATATCAATTATTGTCTGAGAAATGAAGTATCCATTACGCTTCATTGTCAGCTATGTTCAACATGTTACACAGCATTTCGAATCAAGAACTGTTTGAAAAGCACCTCTGCAATGCATGCATGCCGAAAGAAAGAAATGGTGCCGCACGCCCCAGTTATATCAATTATCGTCTGAAAAGTGAAGTATCCATTACGCTTCATTGTCGGCTATGTTCAACCCATTATACAGCAGTACAAATCAAGAACTGTTTGAAAAGCACCTCTGCAATCAAAATAGTCGCTATGAAAAATACGGATGATTTCCGTTATGAAGGGAAGCCATCACGTGCTACCGCCAAATCGACACTTTTCACTGTCAGCAAAGATGAATGGGACACAAAGGAGGACACTGGTAAGTCCATGAAGAATGTATGTACGTGCCAAAGGGCACCTCTCTGGCCAAAGCGACGTAGAGCAGTGAAAAAATCAAGCCCATAGCCTTAGCCGTTATTGAGTTATACTTGTCTGAAGGCATCAGTCAGTCAGTTACTCAGTCAGTAGAAAATTCCATTAAATTTTTTTTTTAGATTCCGTAGCAACTTGTTGAAAGCGTTTTGGGTCGGTCTGAAAGCTTGTTTGGGTTTAGTTTTACCTAGCCAATAATGCCTCATCGTCGTCAGGGAAAATTGAGGCTGGTTTTGGGTGATGTTATTTTAGGGGCCACGCCTACTCCTTTGTGGTCCCTACTATACAGTACTATTGTATGATAGCAAGAGTAAATAATGGGAATTATTTACTCTTGATGATAGTGCATAATAGTAATAACCGTTGCCTATAGCAACCGGAATTTCCCATTATTTTTAGGTGATACCGTCTGAAGTAACTTCTCCAAATTTTGAAAGGATAGCATATATATGTCATAAGATATGACATTTTGAAATTTGTGGTTCTCTCATACATATCTATGTAAGAAGTCTACAGTTGCCCCTTCTGGGCAATCACATAAATGAGGTGTTTCAACATATGGAGAAACCAAAATTCCAAAGAATTCATATATCGATTTTACATAATTTGTAGGTGTGAATGTCAACAATAATCTCTCCAAGTTTTAAATGGATAGTGTATATAGATCTTAAGATATGACATTCTTTGAATCCCATGATTTGTGTGATTACCGAGAAGGGGCAACTGTTGTCCTCTCATTACAACTTCAAAATGTGATATCTCATGACTTATACTGTCCTTTTATAACTTGGAGAGTTACTTTAGACATAGGTTGTATAGGCAATAGTTAATATTTTCCTTATTATGAAATTTGTCTATTGCTTGTACTCTCACAAGATGACGTTATGTTTGAGCAGAACTGTAAATAGAGTGGATAATGGTTAAAGGCTAGGAGATTATATCGATTGTGGGATTAATCATGATTGTTTCTGAACACTGTGATGTTGATATGAATTATAAATAGTCGTGATGTTGTGACATAACATGCAGATGTATATTATTTAATTCAAAATGGTGGCGCATACTCAGAGGAGGTTGGACACGATATAAGTGCTACTAAAAACTATTACCGTTAATTGCATATTTCCAATACCAAGACAAAGATTAAGTGATAAAGAAGGTATTAGCAACAGACACACCTGGTTTTTTGTGATGTACAACAAAATTCTTATTGAAACACTAGTGCTCAAGTTTCCCGTTCTCTAATCAATTTCCATGAGGCCAGGTGGCTGCGTCCACTTCTTTTTTTCAGTTTACTTGGAGGCGATTTCAGCATCCATATTACTTTCTTCAATGTTTATTCAGCTCAACTACAAACACATGAAGTGTCCTTATAGTTCTACCCATCGATTTATCCGTAGATAACTGACAAAACTTACAATACACGTGATCCCTTAAGATTTCAACAGTGATTTACGGGCTTGGAGTAGTGGGGTTTAATGGGGTAGATTGCCCTAAAATACTAAACTTGAGGTGTATTTTTGAATGGTGCTTGTTAAAACTTTGCTGAAGGCTTAGTTATACTTTCAATACAAATACATGCGCTCACATGTGCCATGTCCAGCCTTCTCTAGCACATACTGTTGTAGAAGAACACGATCCAGAAAACAAACCTACACTTCTGAGACAGTTCATTGTGTAAATAAATCTTACTTCGTAGTTAAAAAGCTTACCTTTAGAAAGTCATTATCCTGTTGTATTACACTGTAACTGCCTATGGCCTTAATCAGTTGTACATTGTTTTGTTAATATAAATATTTCATACAAAGTAGTATACACACATGCTGCTGGCCCCACTCCAACTGCCGCTGGTCCGTGCTCACGAGGAGTATGGCTCTGCCTCTGGCAGATGCCAGGGGACACTCTGGTCACCCTGTTGGCACCTTTTGGCAGAACCTGAGCTTGTGCAATCACTGCACCAACCTCATTCATTGATGCATGTAAGTGATAACATCGTGATAGTTATCATAATTGTGATATGTTGCATCCTACAATCGTGAAAGTAGCAAAGTGTCACAATCGCTCAGCTTTAATACTGTTCATATAATATTGCAGATATTGTGCCTCTATTCAATATCTGGAGACCAGCTAATGGACAATATCTGTGCTGACATCATAATGACCAAGCACCCTACTCTGATTGAATCAGTTCAGAGGTGTGCTGAAAGATTTTAATAATTACTCCCCTTTTCAAGTGTTACTGAAATGTTACAAAGACTAAACTGGAAGCCACTGGTACATCACTGAAACCAACTAAAAGCAGTCACCATATTTAAGATCATACTAGAGGTGTGCTAGATATATCCGACTATCAAGATATTATAAGACTTATCGAGATAAGGATGATAGTAAACTTCCGTAAATTATTTGTACACCAGAGTATATAGTTAACTAAAAAATACTTGTTTCAATTATCTAGATACTAGCTGTAGTACCTGCCCTATCGTGCAGGGCAGTATGTACAATGACATGGAAATTAAATGAAATTACAGTTGGTAATATACTATTATAGATACTTTATAAAAGACTAAGGAAACAATGTGGTGTAAGGTAAGGATTGCATGAATGCAATAATTGTGGAGAAGTGCATTCTTATTGGAATATTTTGTGACTTAAGTTGCTCAAATTCTACCATCAACCAAACATGCCATGAATTACTGTAATCTGCACTACAACGATTCTGTTATGACAAAATATAACGGCTTTATAAAATATAACAGCATGGGCACAGAGTCGGAGCTACCAAGAAATAATAATAAATGAAAACAAAAAAAATTGAGTCATCCAGCCCAAGACAGCTCATGGAAAAAACCTGCCAGCCTTTTCTTTTGTTTTGCTGCACAGGAAAAGGCGAAAAATGCTCCACTCTGCTTTGTATGCATGTGTAGAAAGAGTTCAAATCATTGCTGCAAAGTCTATAAATAGCTCCCATTTTCACAACGTGCCCCACGTTGTGAAGAACAGTCTGCCACGGGACCGTGTCATTTCCCTGTGTAGCTGCAGTCATCCCTCATCCGAGCAAACCATCCAGGATATGCATAAAGACAAAAGAATAGAAAAGATAAATAGTTTCACACATACATAAATATACAAAGCAACCATCTGATACATTTTTTTTACCATAATACCTTCCTTACCACCATCCACAGGTGCTGATCCACAACATCACAAAGCAGCAGTAGCAGCAGACATACCTAACTAAAGTGCATGTGTTTGCCTATCTAAAAACCTCACTATAGACTACATTACGTGTTTTGCAATCCCCTCTAATTAAAAGTGTCAATCTATCTGCTGAACCTACCCTAGATAGTGCCACATAAAGCATGCCGTGTGTGAAGCTTTCGTCCGTCAAATCTAATCCTACACCCTTAAAAGTTTGACCCTGGCTTTTGTTAATGGTCATGGCAAAGCAAAGTGCAATTGGAAATAGAAGCCGTCTAAATTCAAAAGGCAAAACCGAGTTACTCGGAATGAGAGGAATGCGTGGTATTATAATATCATGTCCTGCATATCTACCGTGAGAAATCTTGGCCTCTACTGTGTTAGCCGACAGTTTAGTAACTACACACCTAGTGCCATTAGTAACCCTTGGAGGATCTAGAGAGCGTAGAATAATAATAGGAGCGCCTACTTTAAGTAAGAGAAGATGCTGAGGTAGTCCAGATACCTCTAAAGAGTTCAAGAATTCTGTTGGAAAGTGAACAGCCTGAGATTCATCAGGTATGGTGTCCAAGGACCTGTAGTCACAGCAGTCACCAGGTAACTGCTCCACCAGAGTCATGTTGATGGAATGAGTGGTCTTGTTAAGAGGAGCAAGAATGCAGTGTTCAGAAAGCCAAGTCCCTAAAGTTAGAGAACAAATCTGGATACACCCTGGAAACCAGTTCCTCCTTGCTATCCACAAAGGTTCCCATGGTGTCAGGTAGCTGGACAACATCAGGTAGAGTGTCAATAGGAAACTTCCCATCTCCAATGGCCAATAGTTCTTCAGCGAATTGTCCAGCTGCCACATCCCCACACAGGTGCACTCTCATGTTAGTGTGTAGTTGTTTAACCACCACACTGTCCCACAGATGAGATCGCTTGAGGCAAGCATCAACAATGTTACCTCTAATGCCACCTTGAATGACAGGTAGAATCTGCCTGAAGTCACCACACAGTAGCATGCACTTGCCTCCCATTGGATTATCATTCCCTTTTGCAATTCTGTTGAGTAGAGCCAAGCCCGTGGTTTCCCAAAAATCATCTCCTTTGTGAGCATCTCTAACAATTTCTTCACCTTAAGCCTAAACACACGGGCCACTAAGTCTGGATGGTCCAGAGGCTCTTGACCTGGTAGTAGATTGTTCCTAATCTCTGGCCAATTAGGATTGGTGGTCATGGTGATAAAGTGGTCGGGGTGGCCATACTTCCTAACATAGGTCATTGCATCCTGCTGACGCTCATGCATGTAGCGTGGTCCACCAGTAAATGACGACAGTAGGATCACCCTACGACCAACATTCCTGGGGTCACCATCCCCATCTACCATTGCATCCCGCAAATCCTGGTAGCAATCAGCATGTAGTGCCTTTTGCTCACGCCTGAGAAACTGTAAGCGCTCAGTTTCAATCTTACAGTAGGCGTCAACCAGGAATTGCTGGAAAAGCCTTTTAGCCTTAAGCAATACAGGCACTTGCTGCCTGACCATGATGTGGTAGCGGTAATACACCATGGCTGTCAATTTCCTACCATTAGCCAATTTCAGGTTGATGTGCCATCCATCGGTGCCATAAGAAAAGAGTAAAGGATACTGTAAAGGATCATACCCCCTATGAAGTTCAGAAATGTGCTGCAAAGACCCATCCCTATAGTGCAAAACTATGTCCCTATTATTTACATTATCATTAGGCATTAGCACTCCTACCTCATCACACATCGGGCTATTGTACCTCCTAGCATGCTCTCCTACAGGCTGTTTGTTCTCATTAATCACTACCCTAATATTTGCTGGCTCATCATGCTGCTCAAATATTTCTTTAGCTACCTTAATAAGTTGAACATAGTGATTATCGTCATGCAAAAGCTCAGTAATACCCCTAACTATGTCAAGCCTTAACCCATCAACTATCCCACATCTTGTAGCTACTTCAGTTTGCTGGTTGTCGATAAAATAAATTTGGGAAAATTTAGGAGACTCACCTGTTGATGGAACTAAACTACCTATACGATGATAGACTTGACCCTGTACTCTAAAAGAAGGATTGAAGCCAGCCATAGTTATCTCGTTACAGCCAAAGCTTGTCATTTGAAATGCACTATTATACTTACGTATGCTAGCTAGAAAATGTTTACCTGCTGTGTTTGTACCTTCATACAGGTGTCTCAAGAATGACTGGGGCTGTGGAAATGCCTCTAACTGGACATTACCCTTCAAGCAACAAAGGGATTCGGTCTCCTGGGGAAATTTTAATGCGCCGCAGTGTGTGCATTCTACACTAAGTGTGCCTACATCTGTAGTGTTGAAGAAGTTGTGTGGCTGATAGTTAAGCCCCCTAAGGCTTGGGTGTGTGCTTGCACGTACCTGTTGTCTGCGTGCTGTGTTAGCCTGCTGCTCCAGAGCTCTGTAGAGTGGATCAGCTCGAGCTTGTTGATGGGAAGCTGTATCTTGTTGTTGCTCCTCCCTCCGCGCAAGTCGACGGGCAGCTGTATCACGCTGCTGTTCTTCTCTGGCCGGGTCCGCACGCGCAAGTCGACGGGCAGCTGCATCGTGGATCCGTTCCTGTGATCTTCTTTCTTCGTCCTGGCGGGCCACACGATGGGCTTCTGCGTCACGTTGTCGTCGTCTCTGTTGTGAGTCCAGTTCACACCTAGCACTGGATGAGGTGGTAGCTCCAGTTGAAGCCTCCTGGCGGCGCAGTATTTGTCGTTATGCTTCTTCCCGTCTCTTCTCTGGATCCAATCTTTGGTTCTGCTTGCGTCTCTTTGCTTGAAACGCACAAAAAGTAGACGATCGTTTTCGCTTAGGCGGCATGCTCCGGCATGCTTACACAGCACATCAAATGAATTTGAATTAGAAATATCACGTGTGTACAGTTGGCAAAAACACATGCAGTACAGTGCGAAAAAAGGTGTACTGAAAAGGTGCCCAAAACGGAAAAAAAAAATTAACACCAGCTGGACTCTAACCCACAACCTCGCGCACGTAAGGCAGGCACCTAAACCATTAACCCATCTACTTCACCACATTGTTACAGCAATATTTTAGTATTATAAAGACTTTTACAAATGGACTGAGATAGGTGTTTACTTGCGGTTTGCATGCGGTTTATAGAAAGAATTCAAGCGAATTTTAGTCTACACACCTGCCTTCAACGGCCCCTAGACGACTAACGATAGCTCGCACGAACTTTTCGAAAACGTCATTGTTGAGCTCAATAATCAGCGCTTCCGTGACGCCAAAGACGCTTCCAAACGCGCAGCGGTTCGAGAGTACATGCCTGACATCAAATGGAATGCAGACAGACGGACGGACGGCTTTTCAGTCTTATAATATAGATGTTAGATAATCGAGATAAGTTCAAAAGGAAATATCGAGATAAGTCTAAATTTGTCATTGCACACCTCTACATTCGTTAGAATGTTCGATAAGCTTAACATTCAAATGTAAATTTCAACATTCGAACATTTGGTTATCTCGCCCACACTCAATTATTATCATTGTAAGAGTAGGTTTACTTTTATATGATTGTTTTTAACATTAATTTGAGGTAAAAGGTTTCAGAAATGTATGCAAACCTATCTTTGGTACATGTTCATAATGTAAAATTATTACTATTGTACTAATTGAGTGGGTGTAACAACATTCGAACATTTGTTAAGGAAAATTAAAGAATGTTCGAATGTTAAAATTTAACATTTGTTCATGCCCTACTCTAGATCATACACAACCTCATCGACATACCTGCCAATACCTATCTAATCAAAAACAGCCAAGCTGTAAAAAAAAGGAGTGCGGCCCTTGAAAAGGCTATAATGAAAAAAGATGTGAAATCCAAGGTGGCGGCCAAGAAATGGCTGTGATGGTAGGTTAATGGTAAAAATTTTAATAATGACAATTCAGGTGAATTTTGTGCCAAGACCAAGCGGCACCAAATTCACCTGAATTGTTGTTATTAAAATTTTTACCATTAACCTACCATCACAGCCATTTCTTGGCCGCCACCTTGGATTTCACATCTTTTTTCATTATAGCCTTTTCAAGGGCCGCACTCCTTTTTTTATAGCTTGGCTGTTTTTGATTAGATTTCACTTCTTTTTGTATTTGTATACCCCAAAGCCGGCCTATGGCCAGCTTTGGGGCTTTTTAACCTATATATGTTTCTTTATCACAGGAAAAAGAAAAAGATGAAGCAGATTTTATAAATACTTAACTCATTCTGATTTTATCAGTAAATGTACAAATTATATATATAATGCATATATCAAGAGTTCATTATATTATGAACTCTTGCATATATTTATTACATGTCAATTAATCTCCACAGGATAATTTACAGCTGATCTCTCTACTGGGTGGCTTGAAATGTAGCTGAACTCTCTACAGGGTGATCTGCTTGTACGTAGATGAACTCTTTACAGGATTCTCTCTACAGGGTGACTTGACTCTAGCTGAACTCTCTGCAGGGTTATCTGTTTGTAGTTGAATTCTCTACAGGATGGTTTGTTTGCAGCTGAACTCTCTACAGGGTAACTTCTTCTAGCTGATCTGTCTACAGGGTGACTTGTTTCTAGCTGGTCTCTCTACAGGAGAATTGTTTGTAGCTGAATTCTCTACAGGGTGATTTGTTTGCAGCTGAACTCTCTACATGGTGGTTGCTTTGTAGCTGAACTCTCTAAAAGGTGACTTCTTATAGCTGAACTCTCTACAGGGTGATCTTTTCATAGCTGAACTCTCTACAGGATGATTTGTTTGCAGCTGAACTCTCTACATGATGATTTCTTTGTAGCTGAACTCTCTACAGGGTGATTTGTTTGCAGCTGAAATCCCTACAGGTGATTTGTTTGTAGCTGAACTCTCTACAAGGTGATACTTCTAGGTGATCTCTCTACTGGATGACTTGTTTCTAACTGAACTCTCAACAGGGTGATCTGTTCATAGCTGAACTTTCTACTGGGTGATTTTTTTGCAGCTGATGTCTCTACATGGTGGTTTCTTTGTAACTGAACTCTCTACATGGTGATTTGTTTGTAGCTGAACTCTCTACAGGGTGATCTGTTCGTAGCTGAACTCTCTACAAGGTAACTTCTTCTAGCTGATCTTTCTACAGGGCATATTTGTTTGTAGCTGAGTTCTCTACAGGGTGATTTGTTTGCAGCTGAACTCTCTACATGGTAGTTTCTTTGTAGCTGAACTCTCTACAATGTGACTTCTTCTAGCTGAACTCTCTACAGGGTGACTTGTTTCTAGCTGATCTCTCTACAGGGTGACTTGTTTCTAGCTGAACTCTCTACAGGTGATTTGTTTGCAGCTGAACTCTCTACATGGTGGTTTCTTTGTAGCTGAACTCTCTACAAGGTAACTTCTTCTAGCTGATCTTTCTACAGGGCATATTTGTTTGTAGCTGAGTTCTCTACAGGGTGATTTGTTTGCAGCTGAACTCTCTACATGGTAGTTTCTTTGTAGCTGAACTCTCTACAATGTGACTTCAGCTTTTCTAACTGAACTCTCTACAGTGTGGTCTGTTCATAGCGGAACTTTCTACTGGGTGATTTGTTTGCAGCTGAACTCTTTGCATGATTGTTTCTTTGTAACTGAACTCTCTACAAGATAACTTCTAGCTGATCTCTCTACAGGGTAATTTGTTTGAGCTGAACTCTCTACATGATGGTTTCTTTGTAGCTGAACTCTCTATTATGTACCTTCTTCTGGCTGATCTGACTACAGCGTGACTTGTTTGTAGCTGAATTCCCTACAGAATAACTTGTAATGTAATATAATTGAGTAAATTATAAATGCAGCTGAATACTTTATTAGGGTGACTGTTCTATTAGAGTATCTCGATCTCGCATTTGTTACATGTAGTTGTCTTTCGAATCATAACTCAGTGGTTTGTAATCCGATTCTTCTGTACTACTGCAAGGACTTTCTATGAGGATTATTCCAGCTACATACTGATTTTCAGCTCGTTGCTCTAAGCGGTTTGCCTGGTAGACACGGAATCTAATAGTTTTTTTTATTCATAAAAATCGATTGCATAATTTTGACACAGGTCGGGTTTTGTGTCATATCTCCATGGTCTTTATCCCGATTCCTTTCAAACCACAAAAAGGCACTCCTACGATGGTTGCTCCATCTACATATCAATTTTCAACTGATTCCTCAAAGGAGTTTACCCTGTAGGCGTGACAGACCTTCGACCTTATTTTACGCAAATAATTGGTCATAACTCCATGAATGTTCATCGGATTCCTACCAAAGTTGGTACGGAGATCCGCCTTAATGAGCCCTTTAAGTGTGCCAAATTTCAGCCCGATCCGAGCATGTATTCATGTTTTATGGCGGATTTTGCGAAGTGTGCGAAATGAAGTAGAAGAAGAAAAAAACGAAGAAATTAAAACGAAATTTTGTTCGCTCGTATCTCGGAAATGGCTGGAGTGATTTTCTTCAAATTTGGTGTGTAGACTCCCCTTGCTGGCCGGCACCTCTCTAGCATGTTGTTGAAACCATCATAATAAATGAGACATGTATATACATTTACAAATTCAGTAACCCTCGGTCACATGCGACCACAAGGCTGGTGATCAAGTGATACCAACGTGGGCATGGCAAGGGAGAAAAGTAATTACAATTACAAACAAAAACAACGATTACAAAACAAAACAAAAATATTAAATTACAAGTACATTATCACAACCAATCTCGGCAATCCCTTGCCATAAAAATCCTCTGGGATGCAGTCATACAAACCTTCGAGGCATCATCCAGCATCCGTCGAACCAGTGACCTTGTGATATTGATGTCCTTATCAATAAAATGTAGTACATTGTAAGTGTTAGTGACTGAAAATTGCTGGAAGTGACCTAAAACGCTGATCTCAAGAGTCTCATAAAAGTTGGTAACATTTAACCGATCTAGCTCTGATAGAATTTGGTGGTATTCAGCCTTATTTTGTTTGCGAGATCTAGCCTGCTCAAGATGGTGGGCACTGTCCAATGGACATGTCAGTTCAAATAAAAGTATACTAGAAGTGACGGTATTATGGATAACAATGTCTGGTCTAAAGGGGGTCACAATCACATTAGGTGGAAGTGTAGATGGGGGTGACTCACTGGCTCGCAAGTTAGGAAGGTCAGCATAAACCCGGATATAGGGCAAGTCAATGTAAACCCTGATGAAACTGTCGACCAAAGACTGAATGACTAAATCATGTCGATAAGTGTACCTTTCCTGAGATAACGCAACCGGACAGCCCCCCAAGACATGAGCAGTAGTTGGACGTGAGGAATCACAAAGTACACATTTTGCATGACATTGTATATTCCACCTTCGCAAGTTCATGGCAGTTGGCAGAGTGTCCGAAGCCGCCCGCAAAAGAAATGACAGCTGACCAGGATGCATACTGGATAGTAATCGGTTCCAAGTTCGACAAGAGGTCTCAAGCTTGGCAGAGTCTGCAAACTTGCACTGAACAGAAAGTGTTTGAAGATGATCCTCAGAGGTAGATTTAACCTCACTAAGTAGTTGAGTCTTAGCTGTCACATACAATGATCTCGCAGTAGGTAATGAAGAGAGTTGCTTCCTGGCTGTAGATAGGATGGAATAATCACAATCCTGAAATTGCAGAAATTCTTGCCCTAAATGTAGATGTACGCCCAGCTCTTGGAGCTTAGGGTCTGAGGAAGCACTGATACATGACAACAAGCTAATCTTGGCCTCTCTTGTAACATTAGATACACTTGGGCAGCATATCCCCGGGTAATAAAGGACTACACGTGTTGCACTTCTTGGTAGATGTAGCCATCTTTTCAAGTAGCGAGTAGCCATAGACTCCATCTTCGATATGGCAGTAGGTGTAACTGCATCCACACTAAGGTGGAAACGCAACAGTGATAAAATGTAGTTTCGATAAATCCAAAGTTTGTATTCTCCACGTATGCGCAGGGTGTCAGTAGCTGATAGTAATTCTGTTATCCGGCCTACCATACGTTTATTAGCAGATCTCTTTGTAGTACTTAATGATACACCAATAAGCTTTCCTAAAAACTTTGTGCCGCCTTTAGTAATTGACCTTGTAACACCTTTAGATAAAACTATTCCTTTCTGCAAACACTTAGAGCCGTCGAATAAGTACGATATACACTTCACAGGTTTGAAAGATAGATCCAAGTCACATGCTCTACGGTCAACTGTTTGAAGAGCACTAACATGTATATCAAAGTTATCAGAAACCAACGTAACATCATCAGCATAACCCATCACTGAATGCTCACTGGAGTTAACTACTTTCAATGAAGGCCTCCATTTAGCTTTACTGGTGACCGGATCTGTCTCAAGAGGAACGAATTTCCTAGCTCTTTTAGAACAGGGTAGCCACTGCGTCCTATTGAGATCAACTGTTTCATATACCACTTGTCCATTATCTTCACTATACACAATTTTACAAGATCCATCTGTGTAGTACTCATCAACATAAGCTTTGTACCATCCTGGCAATTCTCCATTGTCTTCAGTCCATTTTATATACACATAGGTACCAACAGGTGGAAGCATCTCAGTGTCCTTGATCTTCAACTGAAACTGATAGCCGTGGGAGGAGTTCAATGATTCTGCTAGCTTGAGAACAGGGTTGAACACAAGTAGGAAGATTATAGGAGAGAGTGTGTCTCCCTGAAAAACACCTCGTTTAAAAGGTATCTGGTCTGTTTCCCAAGAATTACCCTTAACGATGACAAACAACTGTGAATAAAAAGATTGAACGTAATCTTTAAAAGAAGGTGGTACTTTTACTGCTTCCAGCATATCAAAAATCAGTTGGTGGGACACAGAGCCGAAAGCATTCTTCAAGTCGAGGAAAGTCATCATCAGTGGCTTTCTATTTGTCAAAGCATCTTCCATGATAGCAGATAGAGAGTATATGTGCTCAAACACACCCGGCAAGCCAGAAACAAAACCCTTCTGAATACTAGTATCTATAACATTGTTTGCTCTCAAGTAAATCTCAAGATGGCGGCTCAGAATCTTATGAAATAACTTCCTTACCACACAAGTAAGGGCAATTGGACGGAAGTTAGATGGATCACTGGTATCACCAGATTTATGGATAAGCCTTAACCGGGCAACTCCCCAGTTAGGTGGAGCAGTTCCTGTCTCAAGTAATTTATTAAACAGGGTAGCCATGAAATGATGACTTGACGGAAGGTGGTAGAGATGGTAATAGGTGATGCCATCCATTCCTGGAGCAGACTGCATAGAGCAGTGTTTCAATGTAGATTTCACTAATCCAGGAGTGATCTTCTCTGTGTTGAATAATGACGGATCACAATCAGGTATAAATTCATGGGTCCAATCCGGTAATTTGTTGTAAGTAACTGTACTATCAGAGTAAGTTTCCTTAAAGTAACTGGTAGCAGAACTATGATCGAAAGATGGATCAGGATTATTAGATGGTTGTAACTTCTTGTGAACATACTGCCAGGGATTCTTTCGGAACTCCTGCTCATTCTTACACATTTCCCTAGTGATCTGCTGGCGGCGATGGCATTTTAAAACTTTATTGTGCGTTCGCACCAGTGTAATAAAATTCCCGTCATCGCCCTCCATATGTCTACGAGAAGCGTTCTTCATGTCAGTAAGGTTCTTCAAAATTGTTTCCATTCTACGAGGACGATGGCGTCCGTTACAGGTTGGCAAAATTATCACTTCATACTCCAATAGAAGGTCACTCACAATGTGAGAAAACTCTCCAGCACCTTCAGCAGGACTCAACACATCCCTGCCGATCGAGTGGTGTAGCCAGGCTAAACGGTTACGAAGAATGTCATCCAAACGTGGCCAACACGGCGGCGGTTTAGCGTATTGCTCTTGAGGGCGATGAGGAGACGCCATGTTCACCACGTCACGTGATCTCCATCAAAAGACGATCAATCGGATAAGGGATCACAGAGCTACATAGGTGTGAAAATTGCATTTTCTTTCTTCCTGTTAATATACTCACGGGTGGCACGTCGGCTTCTTGGGCCGCACGACACACTACTGTGTGTCTTGATCTTATACCGTTTTCATCTGACCACTACACCAGAGGTCACCAAATGAGATTTCAACAACCAATGATAAGAATAAATTCCTATTTTTCCCTCTTCAATTACAATTTGGAATTCTCAAAGTGATGATCATAATTATCATGAACAGTTTAAAGAGAAACTAGACATGAGTAACTAATCAGTTTATTGTAAACTAGCTAACTTTTACCTGTGCTTTTATACTCTACTTGGAGGCTTTGCACAGTAATAAATAAATAAATAATTTGTATGTAAATTTGGAGGAGCATTGCATAATATATACCTTGCAATGCATTTTAGGAATCCAGTGTTGCATTTGGCAGATGAGTTATCATATTCTTGTGGTTCAAACCACAGTGAATGCTCAATTTCATTTTTATTGTTGCAATATCTCTGACAGTCTTGCGTATAGTGTATACCGTTGTGGCAACTGTTTACATCAATGCAGATATTGTTCATTTGGTGAACTAGCAAAGAAAAGTTGGTGTTCTGTGATGAAGAGATTGTGTGGGTGGTGAATCTCTTATAGCTACAAGTCATTTGATTGGCTACAAGACTATAATAAGTATCAAGCTGTGATACACAGAAAATAATATTTTATAATGTATTGAAACAGTTGACATTTCATATGTATTAGTAAGATTGTGTGTGTTTACAAGCAGGTATAAATACTTTATACATGCGCAAACAGTTTACCATTTGAATGATGTTGACATGCAGTGTCAGCATACATGTTCAGTAGTATCGTAGTCATAACTAGTTGACATGTTAGGTACTAAAAGTACTACAATAATTAACAAAAAGAAATTGAATATATATGAATGTGTATTGTGTATGTAAAACTGAAATGATTTCTAATGTGGCCTAGAAGTATGATACTTAGTAGCAGTTATCTAAACTGGCGGGAAACACACTGTTAACATTCATCGTCACTCACATCATCTAAGTCCAGAATCTGTCATGTAGAACAAAGACCTTTTGTATTATGGATAGATTATACTGTTATACCTCGGAAAGTTCAAAAACTTGTATACAAAATATGTAGTACTTCTGCATTCAGCAAAGAGTGTAGTTGATTAGGCTGTATGTTTCACAGATAGTGTGTGAGTGATCTGTCCAGTAATTTCAAAGCAGTCCTCCTGCCATTCATTGCCACTATCATGAGTGCAAATTGCTTAAACAATCCATTCAAAAATGTACATACTGTTTGTACAATACTTCTTGCTAGCAAATGTTGGATACATGATACAATCAACAAATATGTGAGCTTATCCATTCAGCTCTCTTCTACTCTATGGCACTACTGATGATTCAGTGATGTCGTAAAAATTATCAGCGAATCAGTTCCTAGTGGCGGATAGTCTCGTCCCTAGCTGGGCCCACACTGGTAGTGTGGAAAAGTTTTCTGGGCCTGGAAATGCAATCCAGCTGATCAGAATCAAGGACTAGCATAACTGTTCATATGCAGTGAAAAAAAACATTCTAAAATAAAACAAAACTGCAATTGTTTCAAAATCCTGACACAATTTATCAGCTGTATGAGGCAGATCAGAAAAAGAAGAAAAAAAAAAAAAAAAACAGCTATAGAAAGATTTTTAGACATGACGCAGGAGTAAACAATGAAACAGCAACTTACAACACAACAAAACAACAACTAAGGAAATAAATGCACAAGAATTACATAACTATACACACTGGGTTACTTATTTACTTGACACCGCTTCATATCCTGAGCCCAGTAACCTTCCTAGTAACCTTCAGCCTCCTGTGGATTACTGACCCTACCCTGGCTCAGAATTTACCTGCAAAAGCACCTAAGTAGCACACAGGTGTCCCAGTTATTGTTAACTGGGTAGGTGTGGCTATGAACCAAAGTTTATATGTAGTGTTTTTAAGTATGTGTGTACAGCTGCAACTATATTCTCCTTGATATATACTGTAGTACCCATATTTTTAACTTGTGACAGTACATTATACTACATTACAACAGTGGGTAGAGTGTTTGTGTGTGCGTGTGTGTGTGCACATTATTTTCTGTTGCAAGAATCTTCTCCATATAATGTAATATATCAAGTAGAATATAGTTGCAGTGTTAGATTAGTTATTAACTAGCGTATATAGTACAGGTGTACCTCTATTACAGCATGCAACATGAAAGTGGAAGCTGATAGATAATGTATTGTTTACCTTAAGCAGATTGGTCAGGGATTATTATTCCAGCTTGATGTGCTGTAAATACATATACCCTAAGGCAGAGTAATCGTATATATTTGCAATGGGATACCAGGAGCTTATAAATGCTGAAGTGTGTATGTATAAGACATTAAAGGGTCTGTACTACACAGCTTTATTTTTCTGGCAGGAACATTCGTCGGATTGTCTTCTACTCAGTTGAGAAGTTCAGCGAGGGAGAGAAAAGTATCTTGTCATCTGTTGATGCCAAACAGATTGCTGGCAGGGCCGGCCGGTATCAATCTCAGTATGATCACGGTGAAGTGACCACGTGAGTATAGTTGTGTTGTGCTGGAGTGGGGTGGGTAGGTAAGGTGTGTGTTTTGTGACAGATTTTTTCCTAAACACATGCCGATTAAGGTGTGTGTTTTGTGACAGATTTTTTCCTAAACACATGCCGATATTGAAAAAGTTGCTGTCTCAAAAAGATAATAATATAAAGGTATTGGTGTTGCGTGTGTGTCATGTGTGCAGTGGTTGTGTGTTGCCAGTGATATATATGCATGTTCGTATAAACACACACATGCGCATGCACACACACACCACACACAGAGATTTTAATGGTGATTTACATGTTCTTTTAGCAAGCTGGTATTAGTGTTTCACTGGAACTGTTAGAAGAGTTTGCCAAAGAGTTCCCACAGACCCCAATGCACCAACTACTAAAAGTATTTGAGAACGTACACCAGTTTGATAACAATTATTTCCTTTGTAATGGCAAGCTAGACGAACAAAAGGTATTCTACAGCTGTGCTGTTTATAGTGGTCATGTTGTGCTGTAGGAGATCTCGTATGCTCTGAGGAATATGGGTCTTTCATTGGAGGATCTGTACATGTTCTCTCTTGCTCCAGTAAATTATAACAGTTTTGTATGCACGGAGGCCTTGCATATGGTATGAGTGGTGTAGTGTTTTTCATATCCGTGTGTATGTAGACTTTTACTAGAGAATTAAACACATTTCTCCAAGAATCTGCCTTACAGCATAATTTTCAAAGTTGAGGTCTTTCTTTTCTTGTGTTTATTAAGGAGGTGTTCCTGTGTTGTCCCATTAAGTACTAAGCTTGTTTCTGGTTTGTCAGTCACATCTGCTTTACTCTTCAGATATGTCACAAAGATTTTTTTTAGAATCCTCAGTATCAATCATAAATTTAACATGTTGTTTAGTCACATGACAGATTAGATGCATTGTGTGGTCTCAGGAGGAAATGGAATTTGAATTTCTAAGAAGGAAGTTGAGACACCCCAATTATGATTGGGGGTGCTGCCAGATAATTATGTAGTTAGTAGTTTTGGGTGGGAATAAATGTTTTGAATGTTTATAGGTTCTTGTACAGATATGTAGCATGTTATATTGTTGTTATTTACCAGTTTGCTAGGTGTTATAGTGAGGGCAAGCCTGTCACTGGAGGTCTTCTACGTAAAGCTATTGGCTGGCCGCTACCTTCAGTTACAGCTGTGGCTGGTCTCAAACTTCATGAACTAGCACATGAAATCACCGACTTGTATCTTTGGCTACAGTAAGTCTCTTTTTATGAAACTTCAATAGACCACCTTTGAGACCATAATATAATTTGAAGTGCTACTTAGATCTACTTGACATGGTCACTATAATTCCTCTCATCTACCCATACTCAAAATAGCAACCAATAAAACTATGGGAGACACATATAGTATGGCAGTAACTTACATCGAAATAGCCACATTTGCTGTAAATCATTGTGTTACATTGAAATAGCCTCATTTGCTGTAAATCATTGTGTTACATTGAAATAGCCACATTTGCTGTAAATCATTGTGTTACATTGAAATAGCCTCATTTGCTGTAAATCATTGTGTTACATTGAAATAGCCTCATTTGCTGTAAATCGTGTTAACAAGGGTGTGTACCCCCAATAGTATGAGGAGGCCAGAGATGTTTATTCACCCAGGAACTGCCCGTGTACTACAACAACACTTGGTCTCCACAATGAACCAATCTCTACTACCACACTCTAAATCACATCGCAAAAGACATCGCCACAGACACAACTGAATTATTTTTATCTTGCATTAAATTATAATAATTATGTATATACAATACTGTGTATTTATAATAATACTAATTACAGATTACTGCCAAGTTAAATAATATTATATGGTGAACCACTAGGTATATATTATAAATATGGCCTGCACAAGAAGACATGGTAGAAAAAAGACAAAAACAACGTACAAAAAACTGAACAGTATAGAGTAGTAACAATAATAAGTTGTGTGTGTAGTGGATATATGGGAATACTCTAGTGTGAGGATGGAAGAATATAGTTGTCATACACAGTGAAACATTTCAAGAAACTTCTTGATTAGCAGTTTTTATTAGTGGGCACTTGCATCTCTTTTCTTTGATACCTTTTTGCTTGTTCCGTGATGGTCGTCATCTTTATGATGGTCATCTTTGGTGGCCACTTCCTCTCTTGTTGTTGGTAGTGCTAGACTTGAGCTTTGTGACGCTGCATGTTTTTGTTTTAACAAAGTCCAATCGAATGTGTAATCATATTGGTGGTTGAGTGTGCGGAAGAGTATTCTAAATAGTTGGCGCAGGTACATGTAGTCGGGTGCCTCTTCAAATCTTAATCCCCGACAGTAATTTAAGTACATGGCAAATTCTGCTGGAAATCCCTACAATAAAATATGCATCAAATAGTAGATTGCACCATGGCAAAACAAAAGAATGTATACTGTATAGTTAAAGACTTGCTACAACTTGTAATTAAGGGGTGAGGCAGCTGTTTCCATTATGAGTCGTCATCCCTCAATGCAAGGGATAAAGACTTGTGATCAAAATGGCTGCCGTGCCCCTTAATTGGTGGGTTGTTTAATCACTCACGTGTAGTGATGTCGAGCGGTACAGTATGTGGTAGCTAAAAAAATTCAGGTGAAGCCCCATTTGCCAAAGTTTTTTTTTTTTTTTTTTTTTTGTCAATTTTGCAATAGTGGGTTTTCACCAACAGTTTTTACCGTCAAAGTTTTTTACTATACGGTAAATTTCTTGACTTCCCTCTGACAGGTTTTAAAAAAAGACTCGGTCAATACTACCATCAAAAAAATTTTGTACTATGTAAACAGGAGCTTATAAGCACCAAGGTGCAATACAAAAATGTGATGAAATTATTAGAGCGCAGAATTTCTTCCCCAAAAACTTAATACAAAACCTCAACTCGAGTCTTCTAGTGTATGATACAATTCTACAAAAGTTGAACTTCCACAAATAACCCATAATACAGTACATTAACAACACTTAACTTCTACTGTCCCAAAACAATAGAATACATTCTCGTACCTTACATAGCACCTCTACTGGTGTTGACATTTTCTTTTCACTGATTTTCTCATATTTTTGTTTCTTAGTGGCAGCTTTTAGTCCCTGCCAGGGTAGACTGGTCCGATTGAAGTACATTAGTACATAACCCAGTGACTCCATATCATCACGACGACTACATGATAAACATTTAAGATATAATAATTCATTCAGAGCTGCCATTAAAGTGTACATATACATATTGAATAGGGTTGGAACGAATGTACAAATACATCCTCCGAAGCTTCTTTTGAAAATGTTACCGAAACTTCGAAGCTTTGTTACACATGTCATGTCAACAATTAATAACCACAATTGATGGTTATTAGGTTGTACACTGTAGTACAAACTCCTACACTTTGTTATAGCTCCAGTATGGACATGACTAAAACACGGAATGGACTGGGAAAACGGACTAGCAAACAGACTGGGAAGAACTTGCCTGAAAACGTTTTTTGGCCATAGAAATTCACTGTATAGCTGCTAGAAAGAATATAACACACAACAACGACCTGAAACACACCTCTGAACACGATGTCGAAGTGTGCTCAAGCTGATATTAAGCCCTGCGCTTAAAGATAGTCTGAAATTAAATTCATTTTGTGTTTAATTAAAAGCGCACTTTCGTTTCGCATGTGTTAACAAGACAAGAAACAAGATTTAAGCCAGTTAAGACACTATGTTACTTGGAATTCAGGTCTGGTTAATTGCTGCAATTAGTTTGACTGCTGATCTTCAGTTTTACAGGTGACAGCTCATGACAGGTAGGCTTCGTGGTGGATCAGCTGGCAAGGAACTGGCTACTACAAATACAGTCTGTGTTGTTTTGTTTGTTTACACTGTAGCTAACCCACAACTTCGCTGTCACAAGCGCTCACATTGGCAGACTGGTGCTTTGTAAATTATCCCAGGGTTTAATGGCAGCTCGAGCACATGTGTAGAGGCTTGTTTAAGGCTGTTGTTACGTGTTACTAAGATATTCTTTGTAGCAGCAATTTAGTGAGTTTCTATGGCAAAAAAACGTTTTCAGGGAAGTTCCTTCCAGTCCGTTTGTGAGTCCGTTTTCCCAGTCCGTTCCGTGTTTTAGTCATGTCCCTCCAGTATAACCATTGTTTAAACTATAACTACACCAAAAAAATACATAAATGGTAGCTCCACAAGGAGTGATAGTACTTGTGCAACTGGTTTAACTTGTTAGTATCCATGATAACGAAGCTTTGGTGGGGTAAAGCAGCATCTGAATATTATGTGAATGAAGCTTCGAACTATATGTCTCAACCCTAATATTGAAGGGGTCTGGTACCACTTCATTCCTGCTACTCCTGCTACTACTACTCTAATAGAACATACATATCAAATGGTACGTACAGTAGGGATAACCCCAAAAATTTTGTGCACTATCCCAAAATTCCGCCTTTGAAAATCATCCTAGAGACATCTTACACGATGAAAATCACCTTTACGGAATAGTCCATATAGTATACATACAGCTTTAAATACAAGTACACGAAATAATTAGGAATTTTCAACTAGAGTAGGGACCATAGCACATCCATAAAAAGTACTGAAACAAGTTGGAGTAGTCCATGATATTAAATCACCGTAAAACAATAAGAAGTGTTATCACTAATATCCCTACTGTGTTCAAGATACCATAACGGAAATGCACAGTAGGGATATAACACTTCTTATTGTTTTACGGTGATTTAATATCATGGACTACTCCAACTTGTTTCAGTACTTTTTATGGATGTGCTATGGTCCCTACTCTAGTTGAAAATTCCTAATTTTTTCGTGTACTTGTTTGTTAACTTTTTTTGTAAATAATTTTATTAGGACTGGTGAACCCACGCATATCGCATCTGAAATGGCACTGCGCGCCCCAGCTATATCAGTTATCGTCATTACGCTTCGTTGTCAGCTATGTTCAACCTGTTACACAGCATTTCGAATCAAGAAATGTTCGAAAAGCACTTCTACAATCCACGCATACCAAAAGAAAGAAATCGTGCCGCGTGCCCCAATTGTATTAATTATCGTCTGAAAAGTGAAGTATCCATTACGCTTCGCTGTAGGTTATGTTCAACCTGTTACACAGCAGTATGAATCAAGAACTGTTTGAAAAGCACCTCTGCAATCAAAATAGCCACTATGAAAAATACGGACGATTTCGGTTACAAAGGGAAGCCATCACATGCTACTGCTACCTTTCGCTGTCAGCAAAGATGAATGGGACACATAGGAGAACACTGGTAAGTCCATGAAGAATGCATTGTACGTACTGTGGTATGCCAAAAGGCACCTGTCGGGCCGAAGCGGCGTCGAACAGTAAAAAAATCAAGCCCATAGTCTTAGCCGTTATCGAGTTACGCTTGTCTGAAGGCATCAGTCAGTTACTCAGTCAGTAGAAAATTCCGTTGAATAAACTTTTTTAAAAATTCCATAGCAACTTGTTGAAAGCGTTTCGGGTTGATCTGAAAGCTTTTTTGGGCTTAGTTTTACCCAACCATTACTGCCTCATCGTCGTCAGGGCTGGTTTTGGGCGATATTATTTTGTGGGCCATGCCTACTCCTTTGTGGTCCCTACTATACAGTTACTATTGTACTGTATGATAACAAAACACTTACAGGTGGCCAGATGTATATGCCAAAACTTGAATTTTAGTCTCACTGCCAGACCACAGTTGCAAGACTAGAGGCCAAATGAAGCAGCGCAAGGCCACCATTTTATGCCACAATAACAAACTCACCAGGTGGAAAAGTCCCTACTTTGACATATTAGCTATATATAACAATTATTTTGTTCAATGCCAAAGTAATGTGCCAAAGTAGGGACTTTTCCACCAAGCTATGCTGTAATACCATCATTCATCTCTAGTTTCACTACTCTATATTGCATAGATCTCTACCTCATTTTTAAATTAACAATTTTTAAAAATACTATAGGATACGGTGACAGGGAATTTTATCTTTTAACTCACATACCAAATATTTGGCATGAACACGTAATCATTTGTATTAGTGATGGTTAATTGTGATAATTAAGCAGCTGATCCAAAAACTGTCACATTGTTGGGAATTGACACTGTCTGCTGCAATTCTAGCATAGGTATGATCAAGCTGGTGGCTGATTAGAATTTGTTCCACTCAAGACGAGACGAGAGATTTTTCCAGTTTTCCTCCACTTCATAGGGATGGGGATTACTCCATCAGTAAAGCAGTTGTTGGCAAGCATGCATGCGCATCTTTCGTAAATTGTGACACTAATCCACCTGCACTTCAAAATATTCAAAATTAAAACCTTCAAACTGCTTAGAAAATAACCCACTATACAGTGAGGCAATTAAGTTACTATTAATTGTGGGAATATATTTTTTTAAGAACAGCAGGTATTGGGAATCTATTTTCTAAGAGACAATCTCTTTGAAAAATAAAAACCCTTTGAAAATAACTGGCTATATAGCATTTTCTCTTAATTCATACTAACTACAAAATTTACAAACATTGAAAGGTCCATAATGAACTAATGAACTTGGACACATTTCATGTCTGCTGCTAACTATATATAAAGTGATTATAGTCAATGATACTCCCACATACATATAACTTTGAAAAAATTTTGGTTAAGAGATGTGCTGAATCAAGGGGTTTTACGGTTTAATCTGCTATCCAGCACTCTCTCTACAGAGAAAAAATGTATAGCAATAGCATAATGATCTACAGCTGGTAAATGAGAATACAATTGTTATTAGTTTTAGGTTTATACTCACATCTATGCGAGTGTCTATACTATATTATAGTGTAGACACTCGCTTAGATTGCATAGGCTTGATACACTTCGTGGACTAGCTGGACTTACTGACTGAACTGGAAACAGCTTCTTACAAAAATCCAGGCATTATCCAGCTCTTGTAATACTGGAGATGTCATTATTGAGCTAAACATGTTTTTCCTTATGTTATCAATTTTCAGCATTAAAAGAGCTGGATAATGACACCTTAATGCCTTGATTGGATAGAAGGTTTACCTCCTACAATGCACATGGTCCTACGGGATACATGTACATACATACACATCACAACGTCATCATATATTATGCTGTATACCAGATGTGTAGTCTGTTTGTAGGTGTAATGATCCATCAACTTTAAATAGACACATTGCATGGCAACCACCAATGACATGAAACATTAAGGTAATCACCAGGAAGTTTAGCAAAGAGGCAGGTGTTTGACAATAAATAGTTGTCATTCAACAAGTGTTATGTGTAGTCAGTCCCTGAACTCAAAATAGTTACCTGAAAATGTCATAGCAAAAGAATGTTAACATGCCCAAGGCCCAACTTCATGTACTTGATGTTACCTTGAGAATAGCTTCACTTTAATCAGACTATCAGTGTCTGTATATATATATATATGTATATTGTACAGGCAAGGTGTGTCTTACCTTTTCCAAGGGGAAAAAAAACTGAGCGCATAGGTTTTATCCTCCCATAAATAAAACAATTGATGTTCCACATGATATGGCCAACCGATGTCATAAAGAGTTTAATATATACTGAGGAGAGTATTCTACTCACATATACATATACCCCTGTAGAAGGGTATATCGTAAAGTCATGATGTAGCATTTCTGAGTTCACCCATTTTTCTGTGTATGTAACATAATGTTGATTTATGCATCCCTAACAACATCTCTGGCAACCGAACTTCTTAACCGAACTACAAGTGTTCATAGGTTAGACAATTGCCAGGCCATTCGTTAATATGCAAGTGTTTCACAGTGCTTGTACTATCGTGGCTGCCCATACGTCACAAACCACAACACCACCTTGTTGTTAGGTCATAACTTCATGATACATCCTTCTGCAGGAGTATATGAGAAGTAGGATACTCTCATCAGTATATTATGAACTCAGTATATTATGAACTCCTGATGTTATTCATTTAGCCATACTCATCCATAAGGTAAGGCAGTTAGTTATGTCATGATGGTATTGATCATGTGAGATCACTTATCACTTCCTATCACACAAGTTGTGTCCACCTTGTGACCTATCCAGCCACCTGACCAAACTGTTACTTGGTGTAAATTGTGGGCTAGTTTATAATATCAAAGGTTATTCTCCCCTGACTGTGAGGTTACACATGGATACGTACTTCTGTGCAGGATGCCAAAAGATGCTGGTAAGAAATAGTGTTATTGAAAGTGGTTTGGCCTCCCATCTTTGATGTCATCAGAACACATAAGATAACCTACTACATCATCATGGCCAAATACTGTTACACTATGTATAGTAACTACTGTATCATAATATGTGAAGACAGAAACAGTAAACAAAACCCTTCCAAGTAAAGAACTGTATCACACAAACAATGACTCTAGAGAATCACATTAGGAGGTGTAATAAGATATGTAAAATGTATTGAAAGAGAATAAAAAGGAAAGACAGAATTCTTTGAAGACGCTGACACCATTTCCACTTTCAACAGCTGGGAAAATTCTTGATAAAATCTCACAGTAAGACATGTAGTTCATGTTATAGAAGTAGAATCATTTGCAAAAGCCCTCAGAGAAAACAGCAACTTTCTTTGAATTGAATGCAAGCATTAATACAGTGAGGGAAAAACTTGACCATTAGCACTGCTGAAGTGATGCCATACTACCTCCTTCAGTAGTGCTTTGTGTCACTTTCAAAAACATGTCAAAACATTTATAGTAACTGCTCTGTTGGTTTCTGACTGGAAATGAAGCTGTAATTTGACTTCATGAGAAAACCTTCCACTATTAGTAACTTAAATGGCCTCTGTATGCATATTTCATTGAGCATAGTAGACCCAATATCAAACCTCCTCATAGTTGGGAAAGAATACAAAACCACTAACATTACACAACTGCAACAAGAACTTCCTTCACCTCCAGGAAGATAGCCAGGTCATGTGATTGTCCAGCGAACACAACACACACCATATTTAGCAGTGGACAATATTAATTGTCATGTGTCCACTAATTTACAGGCACATAATTACTAGTTAACCACAATACAAAGTACAATTATTGGTAGGCTTTTTAAATGGAAAAACAAGGATCGCCTTGAGAGATAGAGCTTCTGAGTTTACAGGGCATGGTGTTGATGGTGATTATAACAACTGTGAAAATTAGCACATTGTGGCTTTGAATTGATAGGTTTTCACTCAAAGCCACAATTAGCAAAATTTTTACTCCTGTGCATATAGTAACAAGTGTACTTCATTGTTCAAGTGAAAATTCCAAACTGTATGTCGATTATATGCACTCTCTTTATTCACAATCACTCTTCACCTCGTGTACTCTAAAAAATGAACAAGTCGCTAGCCATAGGAACTAGACAAGCATACAGTACAGCTACATAAGGATGGAGATGAGTGATTCGACTGGTTGATTTGAATGATAAATTACCCTCTGGCAATCAGCAACTATGGTTCTCAGAGTAGTATACAGACAACTACAAATACATGTAGCTAGCTAACAAGTACAAAACTTAAAACATGGATACAAAACAAATACATGGACACAAATACAAAAACTTTAAAATTACAAAGATCTCTAATCCTTCTTCTAAAAACTCCCTATGAAGCAGGAACAAACAAGCAGTCAAACACAGCAATACAGAGTCTTTTTCAATTTACTTTTCAACTTTTGTTAACTTGCTAAAAGATTTATACTCAAGAATAACAGACTCTATTGTATGTAATATTATTCAAAAATCAATATTGTAAAAATTCTATTTACAATTTATGCATCCAGTTTGGAGTAACATAAAAATCACGGAATTATGACCAATGTCACCTTAGTTTAAAGCATGTAGAGACAGTGCTATAATTCATGGATGAATTACACAACCAAAGGAAAGGCACACACACCCTTCTTAGATACACTGACAATGCTGACCTAAAGTATTCTTTCTAATGCTCTATACCACACTAATGCAATTACTACCAAACTAAAAATAAAAATACCCAAATATGGATTGTGCAAAATTGTGTCACAGTACTGAAAAGGACACATTATATAATAAGCACACCTTTTCAAAGGTGAGAATAATGGTGGCTTGTTACATCTGTTTGTCTGTGTGAATGAACCTCACACAACACTACCATATGATTCAAAGCATATATAGTAATGACAATACCAATTAATGATACCAGATGGTTTATCTGGCATTAAAAGAGCATACTCACAAAAAACTTTTCTCGACAAAGAGCAATCTATGTACTATTATCAAGTAATGAACAAATTGCTTTTCAAAAATTAAAATCCATACAGGGGCTGACTCCGTTTAATTACCCTAGCTTTTAATAATGCATGTTCAAAATACGATTGCAATCTCAGTGATCATTCAGGTGAGATGGCTGCTGTATTTGGCACCATATATACATGTGGCTCCTATAGATGATGCATTATATCATTTCTATAAAAGGCAACGAAACAAGAAAGTGGTGTGAAACAAGAGAATGTTGGCCCACACTTAAGCAACAGATGGCATTACCATATATCAATTAAATTTGGCAGTGAACTAAATTTGGCGAATTGGCGATTGTCACTAAACCGCCAAATTTAAATTTCGTCAATATTATTTTCAAACCTTGGGTCAAGCAGTTGTTGAAGTATAATAGGTTTTCAACAAACCTTCGTGGATCACTGCTGAAACTAATAAATTAGTGTGGTTCCACGCATGCAAATGGGTGTGGCTTACTGACTAGACTAGAACTCGATTAGTGGGCGTGGCTCCACGTAAGCTTTCAGACAGCAGTAGACATGAATTTGTGCACAGCCATTGATAAATGGGCGAGTATGCCTACAGACAGCAAATAATCCTGAAAGTGGATGTGGCCACAATATTCGAGTACAGTAGGCATCTATGGAAGCAAATATCTATGATGGAAACAGGACCCGAATATTCTTTAAAGCGAGTCAGTACAACATCGTACTTACGCCATTCGCCAATTTTTCAGTGAGAGCATTTTGCCAACTGCAATTTTATAGCAAATTGCCAAATATTCGTTTTGCCAATATTTGTTGTCATATGGTATATTGTCAAGAAGCTATCTCCACTCTGGCAACATGTTTGCTGTAACTTTTGATTGTGGTTTTCATGTAAACATGGGGATATATGGTTGACAAATTCTGTAGTTATTGCAACTGATTTGCTAGATGGTCATCAACAACTTCCTATACACAACATGGGACTGCGTGTACTATTAACATACTGTATGTGCACCAAGCATGTACATACAGTGGAACTTTTCTTAGTACCCAGACACTCTCTACAAAGAACTGTTTAACCTGAAGTCTTGTAGACCTCTGCCATAGAATTTACTTATGAAAAGAAAGGGCGGCCTTGTAACCACAAAATTTCATCAAAATCAGTCGGTCCTATTACAATATATACATGTAGGTAGAATGGAAGTGAATAAAGAGAGCACCATATGTCAATGCCAAGAAAATCAAAGTATCATTTCATCACACCATCAAGACATTACTAAATCTTCTACTATTAAAGAAATGCTCATGATGTCACATTATTCATGAAATGACACCTGGGAAGATGCACAGTGATACTAAGTGATGAATTATATTGTACTACATACATATGTACATATTAGGGAGAATAGCAACGTCATGATGCAGACAAGATCAGGATGAGAGGAAAAACGTCAGCACAGAAACATTCTGGAGGAGTATATTCAACAATAGCAGAACATTTCTTGTCAATTTGAGAGGACAAACACTGTTGTGTATCTTCACTTAACACATTAAGTGTTGCTATAAATATAATAGATTTTAATAGCAGCTCCCATCACAAACGTAGCTCCTGTTACAGAACACCTCACACTCCAGATGCAAACTACATAACGTCATGGGGACTTCAAAGACCAGACTAGTTAGTAAAATGTTACCCAATCCCTTTCATCACTTCAGACCAATCATGTACATACGGGCTAGACAGATGGCACGCAAAACATCTACACAGTCTAGGAATGCCAGCCTTGCCTTTGTTCCTGTAAATTGTGGTGTTTTTAGTAGCTCTAATTATCACCGAATGTTGACATAAATAGAAGTCAAAATAGTCAAGGTGATAGTGTATCTTTGACTAAGAGAGTAACCAAGCTCCTTGCTTCAATTATCATCACGTTTCAGAACAAAAACACTACTGTATTTTTGTTCACAGGTGTGCATGAATGTAATAATGACAAACAAACATAGCAACAAGGACATACGCACAAACATACAGTCTCTTGTAGACACAACTGCAGAGGAATTCAAATTTTGAAAACTGAATCCCAAATATGCATTCTCACATTTTCAATCACGTTTAGCAAAATTTAACCCAACAGTATTTCCCAGTACACACACACACACACACGCACGTAGTATAGTTGAATCTTTTATAAATAACCTCCGCATAAAGGACACTGTAAGAATGACTTTCTGTAGTCCCTGTTAGACCTAATCTCTGTAGACCTCTACCAATACAATGTTACACTCTGAAAAGGACAATCTCCTGACCTCAATAAAATTTTGCGAAAACCAGTAGGTCCCAAAGTGTCCATAATATAGAGGTTCTACTGTATATATTATTCTTACCATTGCTCGATGCCAAGGTGGGCATTTATACTAGCATATCTAGCAGTGCCTGTGAGGTTTTTATCTTCTCTGTAAGGTATGTGTTGTTTAGTTCGTGTGTCTCTATACTTCTTGGCCAAGCCAAAATCAATCAGAAACAACTAAAAGGATGGTAAATAAACTATATAATCTTGTGTACAACATAATATGTGCATGCTCAATACATCTATCCATGTAGTAATACTGTGTGTATATGTGTGTGTGTGTGACATACCCACCTTGTTACAATGCCGACCGATTCCCATCAAGAAGTTATCTGGTTTAATATCACGATGAATAAAGTTTTTATTGTGTACATACTCTATTCTCCCAATCATCTGTAGCATAAACCATTAAAGTAACAAATGAAGCATCTTAGCATATACGTGCAACACATCAAATTCAAAAGCAGGTAACACACCTGGTCGGCTAACATTAGAACTGTTTTCATTGTAAATCTTCTTGAGCAGAAGTTGAAAAGATCTTCAAGACTTGGGCCAAGTAAATCCATAACTAATACATTGTAATCTCGCTCAATTCCATACCACCTTATCAAAGATGTAACAAGTAAAGGCTGTCACCTTTCAACACAAAAGACTACTCACTTAATGTGAGGTATTCCAACTCCTCCTTGAAGAATCTTGTATAGTTTAGATTCATACAATAGTTGAGGATGCCTGGCTTTTACTGATTCAAGTTTCACAGCTACCTCCTAAGAATGTGTATGTAGCTATGTGAAGGAAGACAACACAATTTACCTCTCCATTCGTGATGTTCACTCCTAGGTAAATATCTCCGAAAGAACCGCTACCTATTTTTCTCACTAGGCGGTATTTACCGCCGACTTGAAATTCAGTTTTACTGCCTCCAGAAGTTCCACTCCCAGAAGGCATCTGTGAGGCGTTTCCTGATGCCATGACTTTCCTCGGGCTGTTCTCAAGTGCTCTTCTCTTTAAATATATTTACGCGTCAGAAATATGACATTCCGTATGCGACCCAGCACTCTTCGTCAATCTTCTTCACAATTTGAACACCTCTACTTTAACAAAGGATCGCTTGTGCTTCCTCGCTAAACCACTACAGAAACTTGATACACACTTAGAAAAGTGAGACACCCTTTGTGGGCGAAATAGATCACGTGCGCTCTCACAGACCCTTTGTTTGAAAGCAAGAAAGAACGTCTTTTAGAATGAAGGCGTCAGTTTTGTTCCCTGTTTTGCTACTTACATTGATTGCTGTATACCCTTCGGTCGGGTTGTATTTTCATATTAGAGAGACCGAGGAAAAATGTTTCATCGAAGAAGTACCGGATGAAACGATGGTAGTTGGTACGTTGTGTATCAGAAAGTAAAAATGTGTTAAGATATGGAAATGAAGTAAATCAAGGTGCCCACTTAAATGAACTGTTTCTTATTGTTTCGTGCAGCATGGTGTTTTAAAGTGTGTAACTTATTGCAGATAAAACATCAGCATAAATGGATGTTGCTTGAATACTTTGTTTTGTTTTAGGCAAGTACAAGACTCAATTATACGATGATCGCACGCAGGCCTGGATGCCATCCAGTCCAGGAATAGGGATGCATGTGGAAGTAAAAGACCCAGGAAGTCGAGTGATATTATCCCGTCACTACGCAGAGGAGGGAAGATTTGTCTTTACCTCACATCTTCCAGGAGAACACTCAATATGCATTGGAACTAACAGTAGTCGGTGGTATGGTGGGAGTCAATTGGTAAGTTACAAAATGACAATATAGTATTAGTCTATGTATTAGTTATAACGGGTGACAAGGTTTCTGTTACTACGCTATTTAGAGACCCGAGGATGATGTGAGTGAGGCTACCAACAAACTTAATTACTGAGGCTGTAATTAATTATGGGTAGCCAAACCCACGTCATCTGAGGGGCTCTAAATACCATAGAAACTGATGTCAGCTTGTTCTAAGTGATTTAGAAAATTTTCCTGAACAAAGTAGGTAAAGAAGGAGTGAGAGAAAGTGGCAAACTGTGTATGCTAGCATTGGAATTTATCCTTAAGTTGAGTTGATTGTGACATGCTACTGCACTGGCGTAACATTCATAACATTATTATGTGACAATAGTGCCAATATATCAAGTAGTACTATGCCGGCTAGAATGATGCTTGTCTTGTCCAGAAAGTAAGCTATTGAGAAGCAAACTGGATGCTAGCATCAAGATCTATCCTTCGAGTTTATTGTGTCAGCGCCACACAGGACACTGATTAGTGTGACCACCTAGATCTGAATGCTAATGATCGATGTTTGTCTTGTCCAGAAAGTAAGCTAACAGTAAGGACATTTTGTTTTTGGCTTTGCCAATTTTTATTTGATGAATGTAGTAAACGACCACCGGAGAGACCACAGGTTACTAACTATTTAGTAACCGTGTGTTGTATGACAAAGTAACAGTGGATGTTTCCTCTGAAAATAGTACCACATTACTTCTTTTTAATGCATTTAGCTTGTGGTTAGTTGCATATTGGGTACAGTGTGGTATAGGCATGAACAAAGTGTATAATATACCATAAATTGGGAAATTTTTGTTCGAGATTATTTAGTTGCAAAATACTGTACATTCAATGTGTTATATTTTTGTGGGAAGCCAAGGGTGCGAAAATATTTTACCAGTGAATTTTCTGCATGTAGAGCTATTAACCTCTATGCTATATCTGCAGTCAACATACCGTTGGGATTAGAAGCTAGCACTGTTGTCGCTACATACCTGTGCTATTACCTTAGTCTCGTGCACCAGAAATAAGTGAGCAATGCGGTGCACAGGACACAATAAATAAAGTTGATCAAGATACGACGATGTTAAGCCGGTACCTGTGGTACGAGTAATTGTAATGAATCGCTGCAGCTGTGACTAGCTAGGTCTGCCTCAGCTTCTTTATTCGGAGCTAGTACAATAGTGTGCAAACTAATTCTGGTGGTGAGGCCCCTGTAGGCCATTCCTTTTCTCCAACAGCATACTCATTCCTCAGCGTTCAAACTGGTGTTGACCTGTGTAGTATAGCCACATACTTTATGACAAGCCACCAAACAATGTTTCGCAAGTAAAAAATATTCTTGAGCGTACATATTTCACGTAATTTATTTTCGGGTATATCCATTCACTGGACTGGACTACTGGACTCACATAAAATTTGCTCAAACACATTTTTTCAGCCACAAACACCTTTTTCAACCACTAAAAGTGATTTCATAGAGTAGTACACCACACTTGAAGCTAGGGGTCTCCTCTCCATGTCTTGTCTTGCATAAAAAAGAGGCACACACAGCTAACTGTAGTCTATCTTTTTTTTAAATTAGGTGTTACAGCGCAAGTGCTGAATCGAAGGTCTGTAATACAGCCTGCCTGTTTAAAGATGTTATATTAAGTATGTTTGAAAAAGGTGCTATATAGTTTTGGAGGTCTATAACTTTGGTTTGAACCCCTGTTACACTCACTGTATTTTTTTGTAAATATGTGTAACCTTACCTTCCTGTTTGAAAGTGTGTGCATTGGGAAGCAATTCTTTTAACACTGCATACTCGTCGCTGTTTACAAACATTATAACCAAAGAGCCGGCAAAGCTAGAGTGAATGCACAGACTACAGGAAATTTCTATATCATAATGTGTAAAACATATATGGTGGCTATTTCACAAAAGAAGGCTAAATTAGATAAGACGGCAGTGTTAACAGTGCACAGTGCTTGAAACATTGCTAGCAGTAGGCAAATTACGATAAAGAACTGCACCAAGGTTTTATGTAGTTTTGTGATCAATGTATGTCTCATGGTCACGACAGTTTCTAAAACACTTATTTTAGTGAAATCTGGCGATAGAAGACAAGAAAACAAACAAACAAACAAAAAACTTGAGTCCAGTAGTCCAGCCCAGTAGTCCAGTCCAGTAGTCCAGTCCAGTAGTCCAGCCCAGTAGTCCAGCCCAGTAGTCCAGCCCAGTAGTCCAGCCCAGTAGTCCAGCCCAGTAGTCCAGCCCAGTAGTCCAGCCCAGTAGTCCAGCCCAGTAGTCCAGTCCAGTAGTCCAGCCCAGTAATCCAGTCCAGTAGTCCAGTCCAGTGAATGGATACACCCATTTATTTTCGTTGGTTGAGGAAGCCAATTCTTACTGTTGAATATTTCCTGTAGGTGCAAGATAATGTATGTCCAGCAAAGCACGTTACTTGTAGTATTTGACTGGGAGCTTGTATTTAACAGTTGACTGACTATGTATTGTGTGATTTGTACCTAGTAAATTACATTGCTAAGTAGGTAGTGTTAACTATGGAGACATAATGCTGTATGTTTATATAGTCACACCCTTCATTAACTAGTAATAACTACTAATTGTATTTCATGGTTAGTTGTGCTTACATCATAATGGTATTTGTGGTGTGCGTGTGTGTGTGTAGGCTGAGGCAGCATGGCCAATTGAAGGCATCAACCTGGTCATTGAAAGGTTCTAGGATTGATGCCTGGTTATGCCAAATTGTTGTTTTTTGTTTCCTTGAGCAAGAAACTGTCCTCACATTGCTCCAGTGGTGGCCTGGTGTTAACTGGGGAAGCAGCCCACCCAGTTGTAACATGAATGTCATACCTGGTGTTAACTGGGGAGGCAAATACCCTAGCGGTGTTGAGGTCATTATGAAACTTCGGGTTCTGCAACCTCTCTCTGTGAGACCTACTAGTCCATGTTTGCCTGCACAAGACTCAAGTGCCAGAGTATCCCAGTGCTAGTTCACTGGCTGTGTTTCGCATGGCTGCCAGAGGCTTTACTTTGTGTGTACAGAGAGGAGTGTGGTAGTTTTTATTGGTTTTACTATATAGACTAATTGATTAAATGAACACCACAGCATTTATTCAAGGGTGGCAATTGTGCTCTGCATTTAAATACATAGTCTGGCCACTATTTAAGGCATAGCGTTTAACCAAGTAAATACGGTACTTTCTAACTGTTTCTATTGAGAGTGGTACTTGCACCCTTGAACTTGACTGAGGTGATAATGTAAACTTCCTTGTTCAGTCACACATGTGTCATAGAGTTCTTGGTGCTATAGATATGAATGCATGTGTAGTTTTGTGATGGAATAGCTAAGCCAAAAAGTGCTCGCCTTTCCAGTGACTTCCTGTGTTACATAAAATGAAGTCTGTATTTCCTGTATACGTGATATTTTAGTTATTGTCATGGTAACCCAAAGTCAACCTTAGTTGTGTCATCTGATGTAATTATTGTTTAATATTTATTTTTGGAGTATAGCACACCCACACTTCTTCCTGCATATGCATGCAGTCTTATTGATTTCTTTGGTGATGTCTCTGATCATTGTAGCGAGTTCACTTGACGATCAGAGTTGGTGAACATGCTGTGGACTATGCTCAAATTGTTGCTAAGGACAAACTGAATGATCTTCAGCTGAGAATGAGACAACTAATGGATCAGGTGGAACAAATATCAAAAGAACAAGCTTACCAGAGAGTGAGCAACCAGTGTGGGCTGTTGTGAATTTTGTATGCATGTGATTTGGCCACAAAAATTAATCACAATTTGTCACACAGTGGCTGAACTACTGTGTGTTACGTAACTCCTCCACAATTATCACCATATTGTTGTCATGACGTATACTGTTTTAAAAAAAATTATAGTGCTTGAGTTTCTCCCACAGGAATCCTACCCCATGAAATAGATTCATGAATGTTTAAATGTTAAAATATATTGTAAATATTATGCAATATTATTTCATTGACTATTACAAATATCCCATTCATTACCTGAAGTAATGGTCCATCAACCTTGTAATTTGTTTGTGATGTTGTAGGCTGTGATGTAAAATTACAAGTATAATGAAAATTAGGAATTTTAAGGGATCATAGAAAAAAGTGAAACCCTACAACACCTTAAGATATACTAGTGGACATTTACAGGTGTAGGAGACCTAACTACTTTTTATTTCTATGATCCCTAATTTTTCCTTATATTGGTTTGTTTACTTTTTTGTAACATTATTATGACTTGTGAACCCGTGCATACTGCATTAGAAGAAAGGCTTATTGTTACACTATTGTTTTCGTCTGAAAGCATGCCCCATCTGAAATAGCACAGTGGCAGTGTATGAATACATTATTGCACAAAATAAATTTTATAGCAGTTTTTGGAAGCATTTGGGTCACACTGAAGGCACTTTTTTGAGCTTAGTTATACCCAACCAATACTGGTAAGGTGCCATGAATGTATTGTGAGGCTGGTTTTGGGTGATATTTTTTACAAGTAAAGCCCAAACCTTCATGATCCTGTAGTTCTATTGTACTGTATTTTAGTGAGGGTAATAATATACTTGACAAAGGAACCACTTGCACTAAAGGTGAAAGGGTTACACAAGGCCTGGGGCTATTATATACTCATAATAACCATCAATTGTACACAACTGCGTGTATTTTTTACAGCTTCGTGAAGAACGTTTCAGAGCTACTAGTGAGAGTACTAATGCTCGTGTGTTATGGTGGTCACTGGGTCAGACCATCATCCTTATCCTCACCGGAATATGGCAAATGAGACACCTCAAGAGCTTCTTCGAGGCAAAGAAACTAGTTTAACTCTTTCCAAGTCACATGTAGTCATTATTTGTAATTATAATAAGAAATGGTCATTGAAAACTTCTACAAGTACATGACACAGTAGCTGCTAGAAGTATTGTGTGTATATTCCAGTGGGTAAGCTACTCTAATACAATCTTGCAACATGTTGAGAATATTAATATCATTAAAAATTAAACTAAATTTTCACACTAATGAGAAATGAAGAGTTATGATGATACAGTGCCAAACAGTCCAGTCAACCTCTTAGCTGTGTACTCCCAGTAGAGCTTGCGAATTGTATCCACTTTATCAGCTAATTGTTGGCATATCTGGAGGGAGAGAGAAATTAAAGTTTGACACACAATATAAAAGTATGGCTTTGAATTATCACTTTATAAAGATAGCAATTAAAAAAAAAAGAAGAAAATTCAGGCAGTGTAAAGAAAAGCTACCTCACAACTGTCACACGAAAGACCATGATAGTATTTTTAAAACTACCTGCAATGCGTTGTCAAGGCTCTGTTTCCCTTGTGGAGTATCCTTATGTAGACTGGCCTCCTCTTCATACAAACTGACCATGAAGCACAGCAGAGGGGGTGATGGTACCGGTAGTGACTGGAGCTCAGCACAAAATTCCTTCAGTCCAGGATGGGTACTCATTTGGTGACCCTTAAATATTCTACAGCAAAGAATTACAAGGAAACATGTTTAAAAGTTATTTACTATATAGTCAAACATATAAATACGAATACCCATGTGACCAAAAAAATTGTGACCTTGATAATTTGGTGGCCTTTATGAGGTGATGTGGTCACTTCTTATTAATGAGTTAAGTATATTTTATATATCTTAGCTATGTTTGGGACATGGGTGGTCCTACTAATGAAGCAGACCTATGTACTTGACATAAGAGGCTTCAGCTGTTTCACTGCATTTGTAAATTCCTCGAGGTGGAATTCTACAATAATCCATTAATTGAGAAGACAATGAAGGGTGAATCCCTAGTCTTTTTTGTATATGAACAATTTGCTATGTCAGTATATAGCCACAGGTAATAGAAATCCCAGGGATTTCCCAATAGTTTATTTGTATGAATACAATAATTGTTATTCTACTACTGACACATGCATTATGTCTATATACCACATAGTGTGTTTATTGTTTAAGTGGGACCACTGGGATGGCTGGTGGTGTCTATGGTAATTAACCAATTATATCTAGGTGTGCACACTGTTAAAATTTGATTTAGAAATCCCATGAATTACATAATTATACACAATACATGGTTGACTAGATACACTCAAGAAAATTTGGCTTCACGTACTTCGCTTGGCAGTTTAAGGGGAAGGATCATTCAACGTTGAAATGAGGAAAACTTCTACAACTACTGTAGTTAGAGCTCCTATACTTTGACTGCTTCTTAGATGTGTCTTCATAGCTTGATTTGTTTTCTTTGTACTGTTCAAATTCCTCTTTGCAACATAAGAGCAACTCATGTATGCTTTAATTACATACCCCAAATCAAGATGGAGGATTAACATAAGCATCTAATTTGGTTACAGCACTGGAAAATGTCATGCATGATGTTTTGTGAATTTGAAAAAGCAATTGTTATTATGGACAACTGCCTTATAGGAAGAAACTAACTGATTTCCTAGTAAACTTCAGTATAACATTCTAAAATTACAAATGCAAGACCAAACAACTGTACCAAGACAGTGATGGTCAAAATACTCTAATAGAACAGTCATTTGGAATAAAATATGGACAAAATAGTCCATGAGGATTCAACCACTGTACATGTACAAGCCTCCAAAGACAATGCCAAAGGTCCCATTAAGCCACTGTCTACCACCCGTCAATGAAAGCACTGGTTTAAAAAGTAAGTTCTAAAGCGAGTGTTGTTTTAGAGTACAGAGAAAACAGACTGCTGTTAAGTGCAGAATAAACGCAAGTTCAAAACCCAAACCCATTTGTACCCATATATGGGTGCTTGCTAAATGATATCTAAACTGAAATAAGTGAGCTGTGGTAAAGGATGTACAAAAACTACTGAAAGCTAATCAAATGTGGCAAACATTGCATGGCTGTACCTAGCGATCAACTTGCAGCTGTTTTGGTTGTTTGGTTTGTACACACAATTCAAATTGAATGAAGACATATGTAAATCCATTGCCAAAGTAAACAATTAAACACTTGCATAATGTACGCACACACATGATTTACACACATATACACATTATTACCCTTCAAGATAATTCCACGCACTTTCATTGCTAGGTGCTCTACGTAGAAAGTCCATTGTATACCTACAGTGTTATATAAATATACACAATATGCACGTCTAACTATATTACAGTACCACTGTGTATAGACTTATAAGTCTTCCACAAATCCAGAAAATATTCTATGCCTGTATTACTACAAATGTGACAATCTATTGGGCCGGGATATTCTCGAAAATAAAAATTGTTTAAAATTCATATACTGCAGGTGTCACCTTTAACTATAAGTGGAACTGAAGTCCAAAGAAGAACTGAAGATTTGTTACATAGTTTAACATTATGACTACTGAGTCTCACATTAAATACCACACAGAAATATACAATTCAAGCAAGCAGGAGCATGTCCCACCTCTTCTGACTACAACCTGAACCTATTCCTTGTTCACAATAAACTGTACCCCATTTGAATTAGTACACACACAGTGTTATCCACATACTTCACTTCTGTGCTCAACACTTCACTGGTGTAGCCAGTTGTTTTAGCGATCACAAAATGTCGCTGGTTCCATGCAGAGTTGTTTCTTATGTCCTCCATTAGCAGTTTGTGTACATAATCAAGTTCTTTGTCCCAGAGAGAGAATGTCGTGATCACCCACTGGCGGTACTGCCAAGCATGGTAGTTCTTAGCATCCTCTCCTAGAACAGCTTCTGTCAGTGTTAATTCATCTAAAGGATCATTCAACCACCCTATTATCTTCTGTCTATGACACCTAAAACCAAGAGTGAATAATGGACTTACTGCAATATACCAAATAACAGGATTTTTGGGGGGGATTTTTTGCAGATTGCCACCACCCAAAATTTCAAGGGGAAATTTTCGCTTCTTCAGTATCTTATCATACTCATTTGATTGAGCTACGGATTCTGATGGGTTTCGTGGAAAGTTGCTAATCCACGAAAATTGCAAAAATTTCCTTCTTGAAAATACCCCCCCCCCTCCCACGCTATACAGTGTGGTATATTGAATAAAGTGTGCAAGTGTGAAATCTGTTAGAAAATTGAGTGAGGAGAAGGTTGGATGTACTTTCTACTCTGTTCACACCAGCCCACAAACTTGGTACAACCAGGGATGAGTACAGTACCACTGAAGAAATTAATCCAGCATGCCTACCAAGTGACATTGCATAGACTAATCCTTTTTGATGCAATAGTCACTATAGCATGTGAATTGATGGAGTCATGAGTACTCAGAATTCTTGTATGGAGGATTAAATATGCTGCCAGTGAATAGCTAAGTGAACAACACAGCTACAGTAAGCCACAATTTTCTTTACTAAGATTTCTTACAGTTTGTAAAGACCACAACATCAGGTAAGCTCATACAGTGTATGTGTGTGTGTACTCTTGCTATTCAATGTATGTAATTTCCAAAGTTCTATTGCTCGAGGATTTCAATACAGTACAGTGAATACAAAGTGCTATAAGCTTCTGAGAAAACATACAGGATTGCAATAGCTATCCACTTGTAATGGTAAACTTTATTTTGTACAGTTGCAAAACTGTTTTCACTGTAATATTTGTTAAATCATCCACTACCTGTCTGTGATTTGATCATTGTTGATTTGTATAGCTCTCAAACTTTTGGAAAAAATGTTAACATTTACGAAAACTCATACTTGCAATACCAATTTTTCAACACACATATTACTTACATGTATTCATATATGTGTACTGTCAACTCATCAACACAAATCTATTTGACTAATTTTGAACACAGAAATTAGTAAGAGACCTAATACGAGGATTTTCATGAATTAAAAAACCCGAGAGGTTTTTAAGCCACGATCTGAGTGGGTGGTTTCTAACTGATTTAGAAAACAGTGTGAGTGTATTTATACTAGTAGATGGATTGATTGATTGCGGGTTGAGGTCTCTAAACCATATTAGAGAACCTCTTAGTGATTTAAAGACCTCATTGTCTCCCAAAGATCAAAGGATTTTATGTGTACCATTTTCTTAGTACCAGTAAAATTCACGAGAGCCAGCAAAGTTTAATATTATATAGGGCACAGCTAGGGCATAATATAACTAAATTAAAAAAGTAAAGCCTTTTTTACATTTGATATGTTAATTAAATGGTAACAATAAACTAGCCAACAGTATCTATTGTGAACTCTTGTCATACCGATATTTTGGCTGGATTGCATTTCTTGGCTCAAGAAATTCAAGCATTGTCGCCAGATGGTATTTGCACTATTACCGAAGGCTGAGACCAGTATGACATGGTAACCATGTCACATGACCCAAATGGATAAAGTTATATTCAGAAAAGGGCAATTTACTAGAAGCAGTTGTTTCATTTCTGGTGAAACATTAGTCACAATTGTCAGTTTTGATAAGGCGAGATCAGAAACCATGACTTGCCAACAAACGTCTCGTGAAACCTTCTAATAAAATCGTATAAACTTCCAATACATTCCTGTGACTATGTAACTCATCAATCCTGATTGGCCAGCCAAACTTTTGACTGGACCACACTTCCGCCGATTATTGTCACCAGACGGTGTTCACGCTATATTAGTGTGGGCTAAGCTGGGTATGAGACTAATACTGGTCATAGCAACCACGTGGCAAGGTAAACAGCACACCACAGATCACAAACGCACGCACACACACAAAGATAGTGCTTAAAGCAAATTCAATAACGTAACTAGTCACAGTTACTAACATTACATTTTTCTCAAGGAACAAGTTTACATGATATCACTTGAGCACGTGTGTAGTGATTAGGTCTATAACTAGAGGGGATTTGAGCACATGTTATATACTTGGGAAGATCTAGGGGTCCTCTAGTAAATAGCCATCAATCATTTACAACAGGCTGGTGTGAATATGCCTATCAAAACATATGATGGATATCTTCCAGTTGAGAAAAGGCATTCTTCTGTATGGAGGTTTAAGGGAAAGGAAGCCATTTAATAGCTTTTTTTTGTTCTTCCTCTTCTAGAATCACCCCAGTTGGAAAAGTACAAATATTAATCAGCCCAGTGTCAGTTCATTATAGGTTACAGTACTGTCTGAGCACTCAACCTTGTACAGGGTAATCACCCAGCCACGCTTGGCTTGGTCACTAAGTTACATCTTGCACTGAACAGTGTAGAATTTGACATATACCAGTTCATCATTTGTCACTCAATCATCAAGTCCCAAGCACAGATACAGTTTATGGGAGTGACACACCACAACACCGTATACCATAATGACAAGGAAATATAGTTTAGAGGCAATTTCAGTCCCTATTGCCTTGTTTAGATGGTTATTGCAATTTGGTTGACTTGCTTGCTTGTACCAGGAGCTTATAAGCGCCGAAGGTGCATTGCGGCGCTTATGAGCTCCTGCTTGCACAGATTTGATCAGTCACTAATCATGCAAAGAACAAATGTTCATAATCCTACGTGTGGGAATGATAATCACATAACTGAAGTAATAAAATGATCTAATGTATAAGTGAAATTATAACACTTTGTGTCTAGCTATCAATTACTGTAGGTAGATACTAGATAGACATAGTGAAGTTGCTTGGCTAGCACTTAGGTGGCTTTGGTTATAATGTTTGATAGTTAAATTTCCTAACCACATGGTACAAGCAACACTACCTATTCTCACATGGTGGGGCTTGCTATGGCTTGTTTCAACAAGATTGTGGTATGTACTAACTATCTATTGATGGTCAACACACACACAACACACACAACACACACACACACACACACACACACACACACAATGTAAATAATGCATACCAAATTTGGTAATTTTTAGCATGATCCTTGATAATCTTCCGTGAAAAATCCAGCTCCTTTTTCAAGTCTTTGTTTAATGACTTAAGTAATACTCTTCGGAAATGCCTAAAACAACAAACAAGAAGTGTGTACAAACATATAGTCAAAGGGGAGTCAATGGATGCAGCCTTCACAAATGTACATCCCAATGTTTACTCAACAGACAATAGCTTATGCTATGGCCTACATCCTGATAGAGATATCACTTTGTATTTGATCATAAGCAGGAAACTGAGACCATGCACTCAGTGAGAAATTAATTTTTGTCAATAAACATTGTTGAAAGTGTACTCCCTTGTTCATAGAAATTCTTGTCAACTTTCCCACCTGTAGTACACAATGGGTAGAGAATTTTTTTGAAACATTAGAATTAAGAAATTTTTTTGGCAGGTTCAGCAAACTATCTTAAACCTTCCTAATAAAGATTACTGCCTATAACATTCAGTTTACGGCAAATTCAATTGTGTAGTCATGTTTAGATTTAGAAAAATACAACCTCACCTAGATGTTTACTTGCACTCCTTTCCCCCTCAACTTTTAAAAAATGGAACAGTTTACCAGCTACATACAGTACATTGAAGCAACAAATGGTGAAGACTTTTAAGAAGAGGACATTGAACTACTTTTGTATATAACCTAGTTAACATTCCATATTGGAGTATTTATAAATAAATAATAAATAAATAATAACCACACCAAAAGTTTTAAAGGCAGTGATTTGAAAAAGCAGCAAGTGTAACAGAATGAACTATTGTATGTATGTGTGTATATTCTATTTGCACACTGTGTATATTAAGGCATGTCTTCTGCCAAATACTCTAATAGAACATACACCTGGCTTCAAATTACATGACAAACCAGATAAGTTGTATGATGGCATTTGGTATAGTACTTAGATGACATTAGGGTATTGTATTCCCAGGCTACCAGCCTACTGTAATTCCCTGCAATGCATCAGTCAGTCAGTTAAGGTCAACCACAGATCTTGTGTTGAAAATACAATACACTGAATATACACTAACCAACAGTGGCCAAACTGCCTATCACTATAAGTATGTACCAAGTTGAGCTGGATCCTGAAAAACAGCTAAAAATTAAAAGTGGATTTTTTTTCTCAAGAGAGTTAACATTTCAGCCAACCAGATGATTAGTGGTAGTATCAACAACAGACACGTACAGTTTAGCCCCATTTCAAGTTCAGGAAAGGGTAGTAACGGACACTATACTTTTATGGCTTCCCCCATATTGAATTTTTGGGTTGGCTGTAAATATTATGCCAGATATTTAAACAAAAATATCTTTGGCGGGTCAAGTATACTACAAATGAGTCAAATTTCAAGATCGTGTGTAATTGCATTCACGAGTTATTAAATGTTTTTGAGGATCCAGCTCAACATGTACATACTATACGAGAAAGGTACCAGTACTCAGAAATTTAGACCACTCAATTGCCAGTAAATACATAACCAAAAGTACATTGTATGTCGAAATGTTTGGAATAATGGTTCAGTCTGCTCAACAAAAAGCAGAAACCTGAAGTACAGCAAACCATACAGCTACTACCAGCCTAGTGTCATGCAGTCATTGAGACACTTGTACAAACATAATCCACACAATTTTCAGTCATTATGAATAGACCAGTAAGTACCTGTGGATGTCATTCAATTAATTGCTGTATCCTCTTACCAGACAGTGTAGTTAGCTGGGTTCAGTAGTGCAGCATCTGTTGTTAACTCGAAGGCTCGCTCACTTCTTTCATCGTTTTTCAGTACCGCTCTAAAATAGTCGTAGACATCCTTGACTGAAAATAATACCAACAAACTGTAAAGTACTTACACAGGATTTTATGCACAGTAAATAGCTAAAGTATATGATAGAGTGAACAGTAGTTGTTTGACATCTCAATCTTGAAAGTTCCAGTTACTGAGAGATATGAGTCTATTCATTGATTTTGAAGATTATATAAAAGACCACAACACACAATACATAGCCAGAATTAGGACATACATGTTACACTTTGAATCTTTACAACATCCAGTAACCCTAAGTATCATTTGGTTTGTTTTGGAGTGATTTGTTTGGTTGTCCCACTAAAGATAAAATGCAAATTTTGCTTGTCTCTTCACACTAACTAATTGAGTATTCACAGAGAAAGGAAGCATGTACTGGCTTGCAGTCAGGAAAGGGAAATATCCCATAAATTACAATGAAGTACCATATGAATCAAACTCTGCACGGTGTTGTAATAAACTGTTTCCTACTCATGTTGCCATAGAAGCTTGCGTTACATGTTTACACCAGATGGTTGTTTACTATTTTTAGGTAAAGACAGCTTTGGATTACACATGTGATAACTAATCGAACAGTTTAGCTTACATTTTGTCTGCTTACAGATGTTACATTTTATCACTACTAGTTACCAGATACTACAATATCGCATATTTTGGAACACTGGAGCAGTACATATGTACACGTACTGATTATGTGATATGACAAGGAATTCATCGAGATGGACCATTATTACTTCCTGTCTACCAAGGGAAGTAGGGGTTGTTGTGCATTATTAAACAACTCAATCATGGTTGTCAAAGAAACGTTTAACCCAATACTAGTCTTGTACCAGAGACCTGTGGGCAAGAACCGGTTGACATTGGCTAACACTTTTTGGACCTTTCTGATATATTGTTTTCCATGAGTTCCATAGTTTGCCAGTCATTTAGGTATTTTAGCCAGTTAACAGGCTGTAGGACCAGATGTCTTACAGACCTTCAGCACTTGTGCTGTAAAGCCTTAATAAATAAATAACATGTTAGGAAATCCCACCTATACAAAGGCCAAGGTACAAGGTTATGTAGTTCGACACTTCACAGACACTTAATGCAAGAGAACACACTATGAACACTACAACAGGTTTCCGACAAGTGTAGCAACGTAACAGAGGGGTTTATTATGTAAGTGTAGAGCCTTTGACTTTGTAGGCTGATCTGTGATTATTTGGTAAATTTTATCAGTTCTGCTGTCAAGGAAATGTATCAGGCTGCTATGAACAACACTGCCTGGTATAACAGGATGCAAGGGGGAAATTGTTGTCAATAGACATATAGACAAAATACAGCTTCAGCAAATAGGACCACCTTTGTATTATATTAGTAAAAAATAATGCCATGGAGTCCATGCACTTTGTTACCCACAAGGCAAGGCCTTAATATTTTAGTTAGTAATGAGGTAATGAGTACACTTTAGTTATAATTGGGGCCAATTTGTCAGGGGTTGCACTGTAACCCAAGGTGTCATTACGTACACGAACACATCAAACTTATCTAATAATAAACATGCCAATATACAATGAAATGGTAAAGTAATGTTTTGGATGTACAGCCTGCAACTGAACCATTTACCATATAGGTGTGCATATAACTGAGGGCATAGCAGTAAATTTCAAGTTGAGAAGCCACACAATGTTATGGAAATACGCAATATTATCAACAACTTGTTGTGTAGCAACTCGATCACGTAGCAATCATAATGAAGCCTTACAATCGCGTATCAAAACCATTATAAAAGCTGGGCATCGCTGCTTTGAAAACTTAAACAACAAATCGAAAGTTCACTTGTAACTAAACAAAACAGTTACTCTTTTTAGGAGGGGAATTCTCTGTCAACTGCAAAACCCTGTAAACAAACGATCACAGTGTTTCTTACACTTCTCCGTGTAAGCTATCGCCACTACTGGATTTGGCCCATCGTCTTGCGGCACTGGAGTTACATCTGACCATTCCGGCCTGTCCTTGTAGAAGATATACTCGACCTGAGCTTCTGTCTCAGAATCTGAATCAGACATCGCTAAGTGGAGATTGCACGAAAAAGTTTGGAATACTTGACTAAACAGTGATCACGTGACTTCTTTGAAGATATGGGAGTCGAAGCTTCAAGGCCTCCGGTTCCTCGCGAGCTCAATCCAGGTAGTGTTCGTATTGTGACTCGAGATGATACCAGCGCTACACATATCGATATTGGCAGCGTCAACCTCAGTTATATCCCTTCTGTTACTGATGGTGCTAACTCCAGTTCGAACGATAACCTTGGAGAAACAATCGAAGTAAGTTGGCACCAATAGAAATTATATAAACCAATTTAAGGCGTACAATAGTATTGTAAAAAAAGACTTGAATTCTTTCACACAGGCAACAGTTATTGAACAAGGGGGAGGGTGTGGGAGGAGACTAAAGAGTTAGAGATCACAGAAGCCTGTAAATTAGCGCATGTTTTTGTAAGCCTGGCAGAGTAATTTTACCACAGAACAAAAATGCAAAATTGTCTGCAGTTATGAAATGTATCGTATGGAATGTATCGTATGAAATGTATCGTAGTGGAAAGTGTGTGTGTGTGTGTGTGTTTTAAAGTGACACTATGATAGAGAACAAACCGCCTTGACATGGTGCAAGTGAAATATTTTTTTTTATCAGTTTCATTAATAGTGAATACTGGTACACTTGTGAGGTTTGATATGTCCCACTTAGTCACGCACATTTTTAGCTTATAGATTGCTATGCCAGCATAATTTCACATACAGAAAGTAGAAAGGTCACAACTAGTTGAGTAGTATATCAAGCTAGGAGAGTATTAAGATTCTTGGCAGTAAATAATATGAAGGGTTTCTAGCTGAATCCCACATCTGTAGGGTGAAATGGTTTAATGCTAAGATACTGGCCTGTATGTTCTGTTATCATTGAAATAATTATGTATTCTTTTTATTAATGTATTGGAAATGTCTCTTAATTGTTCTGTGTAACATAACAAAATTGTGTAAGTCAATATACAACCCGTCTTCCTTTCTGAGAATATGGCTTTCATGTTGTTTTGTAACAGTTTCTGAGCTTGAGAGTAGTATGACTGAACACCTTTTCAATGGACTAGAAAATAACCCTTGCCATATAGAGGCAGTTTTGTCAAAAAAAAATAGGCCTGTCCCAAAAGGCCTATTTGCCTTCGTTCTTGTAAATCTGCCATAGAGTATAGTATGCTGTAACAATGTCTTTCGTTGTTCTGTCCAGTAAATTTTGGCACTTGTGAAGTATTTGGAGTCTGTGTCCACCCCACCACTTCTCTTCCTTTTCTAAGTGAATTTGTGTGTGAGATAAATAACATAATTTTGTACTGATTTCATGGTTGCTTAGTTCCAGGAAGTATGGTCATTTAAAATATTAATGGCAACTGTGACAATATTATTTAATCAGTCATGCAAAATTTCCTTACCATTTAGGAGCCAGCTGTTGCTGAACTGGAAAACACCATCCATTATGTTAGAGTTCTTGATAAGATGAAGGATATTTCTGGACAAGTGCGCACGGCCAAAGAGCTCAACGAACTTGTGAATTACAACAATCTGCCTGCATCACCAACTTCAATATACAATGCTATTGTCAGAGGCCTTCAGACAAAGAAGATTGAACTGATCCGCAAAGCCCTTGAAGTTAACTCCAGTCTTCCAGTGAAGGCAAAGTTTAAGTTGAGTAACACAGCATTTTTGTCTTTGTTACAGAAAGCCATTACAAAGAATCAGTTGGCTGCCACAGAATTGTTCCTAAAATATTTTCCAATGGAAGTGACTGCAAATAGAAATTCGTACATTCAGAGTCTTGCGTATCTAGCTGCACACTTAGACCATTTCCTGATTGCTGGACTTTTGTGTAATTCTTTTGAGTGTTGCATAGAGCAAACTGACTTTGGAAGTCATATTTTGATCCCAGCTGCTCGATCAACACAGCGAGCAGCCTTTGACGTCCTTTCTCAACTATTGGAGAAAGGTGTCCACCATTCTCTGCAAGAACCTGATGGAAACACAGCTCTACATGCTGCTACCAGCAGCAATAATAAAATGGCCATCAGACTTTTGCTGGAGTATGGAGCTTGTGTGGAAATGGTCAACAGCAGTAATAATACTCCACTTGATATTGCCAAGTCTGTGGGGTGTAAAGACGTAATTGAACAACTTGAGCAGTCACCAAACGTGTATCCTAATAGAGTCTCCTTGTATTCTGCTGCAGTAACTGGTGATTGCGAGTCAGTTGAATATTTGCTCAACATTGGTATTTTAGTTGACTCAAAGTGGATTGGTGGCAAGACGGCTTTGTTTGGAGCTTCAGAGGCAGGAAATCATGAACTTGTTGAATTGTTGCTCTTCAAAGGAGCATCACCTTTTCCGCTGAAGAACACATGGCCTGATCTACCAGTTGCCATTGCTATTGAGAAACAAGAGTACTCTATTGCTGCAAGACTACTAGGTCACACATTGCAGTCCCTGCCTGCTATCAAGAAGGGAGACAGACCACGTTACTTTGCTGTGATGCACGAGTTAACATCAGTTCTCAACCATTGTGCTCAACTGGGGAAAGCCGACTTGGTGAAGTTGGTTTTAGAATGTGGCGTGGACCCCAATAATCTTGATGGCCACAGTGAAGCAGCGTTGCACTTAGCTGCAGCTAATGGGCACTTGGAAGTTGTAAAAACCCTCCTAGAAGGTGGTGCTACAACAACACTATTCAGTGCCCCAGAGGGAGGCTGTAACACTCCTCTACATTACTCCAGCTATTACGGACATGTCAAAGTTTCTGAGTACTTGTTACAGTGTGTTGGTGTTAGTATAAACTGTTGGAACATGCGATATGAGACGCCTCTCTACTGTGTACTAAGAGGTTACCTGAATTTGAAGAGAAAAGGATTCATCAGTGAAGCCAGTATTATCTTCTTGATGCTGAAAGGTGCCAAACTCACAAGGCCAGGGCGTCATATCAGCGAGCTACCTGTGTTCAGCAGACGTTATGCAAGAGAGAGGTGGTCCTTTATACCTCATCATACTCAAGATTTGATTATTTCACTGAGAGATGAAGGGAGACCCATTGAATTGGCTGCCCAGTGTAGGCTTGCAATCCGTGCAGCTATCAAAGTCCCTATTGATGAAAATCTTTTGTTTGAATTGAACTTACCTGGTCGACTGCGGCAGTACATTTTATTTCAGTATTGATTCACAAAAAACACTTCCTTTTCATTCCATTGATGTTATTATTATTATTCACTTTTGTGACCAGTTTCAAGTTTTGTACATGATGTATGCCCAAAGTATTTGTGTGTATAATATTTCAAATTACATTTCCTATTTGTGATTTATTGTACAGTGTTTTAAATATCAAGAGTGAAGTACTGAAGAAAGCTATGTATGCATGCATTGAGTATCCATTACAACCTTATTTCCAAACATGATGTAATGGAGCCAAACCATGTGTGGTAACACTTTCACTGCCACCACAAAAAAACATCATTTTTAGCTGTTTTTCAGGATCCAGTACATATCACATATCCAGCTACATAGCTGAAGTGTGTGATCAGTGATCCCAAACCCTTCCAGCAAGTTTTGATGAAGTTTATTTAACTGAATTTTCTGCTTACTTTTAAAAAAATTACTGGATTTCTGATGCAATTTCCTCTCCCCATTTAGCTAATATATCAGCGTACATCTGTTTCAAAATTAATGACATCCAGTTTTTCAGTCATAATAATATTAGTCATTTCACAAGTTTTTGCAAAATAATTTCACAACAAATAAAATGAAATCGTAGAAATCCCTAATGGGAATCTCTGGCATAATACTGATCCAACACGTTGGTTGGAATTCTCTTCAACATCTCCTTAGGAAATATCCTCAACAATTGCCAGCCAATCTCCAGGGACTCAAACACGGTGCGATTTTCGTAAATGCCTGCACAAAGACAGTGGTAAGTGTAGACCATGTTATGGCTGTACCTTGAGTGATGAAGTTCTTCTCAAATTTCTGAAGAAACTCCAGGTAGAGAAGATCCTCTGGTGTCAAGGCTTCCTCTCCCACTACGGCTTTCATGGCTTGCACATCTTTGCCAATAGCGTAGTTTGCATACTGAAATGGTAAAAGAGAATTCTTGTAAATATGGTTATGAAGCACCGTGCATTTAGCTAGTAATATGAACTTTCAATGTTGCAAGGGCCTAACTATAGCCCCAAAACTTTGCATGCTTGGACCTACACTAGTGCCCCTTTAATATTCTCACATTTTCAAAAAAAAAAAAAAAAAAAAAGCTGTCCACTTTAAGCATGTGCACACATTATAGGATGTATAGCAACTTCTTTTGTATTATTGGTACTCACCAGTTGGTTGGAGACATCAGCATGATCTGGTCTTGTCATTCCCTCACCGATAGCACTCTTCATGAGACGGGATAGTGACGGCAACACATTGATAGGAGGGTACACCTATTACACATACAATACAATGATAGCTTGTCTATGGGTGGGAATCATACGAAGCTGCATTGGAACCTGTCTAAGCAAGGATAGCATTAGCAAGCAGGTGCCTGCATTTGACAGATGGTTGACTTTTTACATTACGATTGGTGCATCACCAATGGTGGATCCAGCATGGGGCATTTGGGGAAAATGAGCCAGCCATGCTTCTGATTAAAACAGCTAGCTACTAAACTTTGTGTCAGGCCGAGATCAGTTTATCAACACATGAAAATATGCACATTTTACTAGCATTTATTACAAATTCACCTAAAACCAAAGCGAACTAAAGTCAAACTAGCAGTGAAATTACCACCCAGCACATTCGTGCGTACTAAGCACCTCTAAAAATAATAATCGTGTTGCTGGTTTAAAGACACTCAGAGCCTTTTAAAAGGCAAAAATGGCAAAAATCAACTGCGAGACATTACTAAGAGGTAATTATTTGCTGCTTCAAAAATGCAGCACTGAACTAGAGAATCTGGCTCTCCCCAACCACCTACAACTTAGCCTGTTTGTGCCCCTCCCCTTGCCAGCTCCTGGATCCGCCCTTGATCACGGTATGCTATAAAGAGATACCTGTGTATAGGTGACTGCTAAGACAGATTCCACTGCATACAGCTGGTAGTCAGCAATGGGCTGTATTAATGAGTTGTGCATTTACTTACTTGTCGGTTGTGTAGCTGTCTGTCCACATAAATTTGTCCTTCAGTGATGTAGCCAGTCAAATCAGGAATAGGATGGGTGATGTCTGTGTGTGTATGGAATAAGCTGTATTATGTCTGTAGACTATACACGTCATGAAAACACACACACGCACGCACGCACGTACGTACAATATCACCTACCATCGTTTGGCATAGTAAGGATTGGGATTTGAGTGATGGATCCATTTCTACCCTCTACACGTCCAGCTCTCTATACACAACACCATCATACACTACTAATATCACATACACACTAGACCTCACCTCATAGATGGTGGCCAGATCAGTGTACATGTAACCAGGGAAGCCTCGTCTACCAGGCACCTCTTCACGAGCAGCTGACACCTATCACAATAATATTTGTAAGGAAGTACTAGGCTAACCATTGAATATACAGTACAGTGATACTTGTTTAGTGATTGTTCAGTTAGAATGCTTTACAATTCACTGACTAAAACAACACCATGTTTTGTTTTGCCTTAACCTGTGTATTATGTACACCTTGGGACTGACCAAAATATGTTCTGATTTATCAAACATGCTAATGGATATTTTGGGATCATTATCAAGTGTCCAGATTATGCAGGTCCTACACAAAACAAATTTCACTATAGTGAGTTTCAAAAGCAGGCTTATATTGAGGTCAGTCCGAATGGATCAGGTTTATCCACACACGCACGCACGCATAGATACTGACTACATGATGTACAGGACATGCTGAAACGGACACGCTGAAACAACCTAACTAATGACTCATGACTGCACCTTCAATAGTAGCCACACTCCAAAATCAATTTTGAAAACAAGGGCCTCAACACTGTTTTCTAGCATTAAGTTAGTTATATATACCAACACAAATTTGAGGTCTCAATTATTATTATATGACTGCATTGTACATGCAACACATGTGTTGTAAAGGTCACTGACCTCTCTCAAAGCCTCAGCATAGGAGCTCATGTCAGTCAAGATCACCAACACATGTTTCTCACACTGGTAGGCAAGGAATTCTGCTGTTGTCAAGGCCAGCCGAGGAGTGATGATACGTTCAATGCTGAAATAGAAATAATACGGTGGTCATCAGACAGTTAGGACAAGAGTAGTACATTAGCTTGAAGAGGTATATAATCTCATGTACACATAAGTGACAGTTACCATTCACTCATTTAATTTCCATTGTAGAAACTGATGCTTCTACCAATTCTACCAAACTGACCACAAACTGTGGAGTCTCTGATAGTCCAATATTCAGACTAACAGATTACACCTAACTGCCAATTACACTACGTTTCATTGCTGTTGTGGGTATGCCACTGAAAAAACAAAGACATTACGTAACAGGGAGAAAGGACACTTTGTAAGGCTATGATGTTTATTTGTTGGAATATGATGGAAATGTAATAAAAAAAAGCCTGAGTTGTTTATTAGTGGACTCATTGGAATACAGTTCAAGTTGTCCTTTATACTGTACTGTGATCAAGATGATGTAGACAAGGAACAATACAATTAGTTGAGTGCTTTTGTTTTGACACAAAAATTGCTTCAATAAGTGCAGTGGCTTGCAAAAAAATTGCATGGTACCATATAGCCTAAATATTTTGAGGGAGAATTTTTTTTGCTGATGTCAAGGCTTTGGGGATTAACAGAGAAAAATTTTATCCTTGAAAGGGAAAAATTTAAATTAAGGTAACACTGCTGAGCCTCAAAATATTTAGGCTATACAGCAGATTGACAGATGAATGACAGCACTACGTTGTTAACAATATACGATTGATTTATAATACACTCACGTTGGATCATTCGCCAGGTTTAAGAACAGGCACACATTTTCCATAGAGCCGTTCTCTTCAAAATCTTGTTTGAAGAATCGTGCAGTCTCTGTGTTCACCTGTAAGACATCAATACATACATCTATCAATTCACACATGTCATGGCTGCACATACACACAGTACCGAAGTGGACGGAAACATCAACAAAACATGACTATGGTAGCTCACCAATACACCCACACTTCTTATAATGCAACACTTAATGTATGTTTTACCACACGTGGACAAAGAATGCGTCCCAGCCAAACCAGTTAAACTTGAAAATACTTCCAAATTGGTCACATCACTATTGGACATAACTGATTCATTGTACTTTTATGTGTCATAGCAACCATTTGATGGTTGATGGGTTAATCAGCATGCCAAGCAAGATGAAAATAATTTACTGGGGAGTGGTATATAACGAAATATGTATGACAGACATTCACCATATTGCACATTGTAAATTTGCATGGTTATGCACATACGTATATACGCATGATTTTGGCAGGAGTATAGTAGTGATGAACATGCAGCCATCTGAGCTGGGAAACCAGAACCATCATACATCAGTAATAAAGCCATGTATGTTAATATGCAACCACACTATGTAATTTGGAGGAAATAGCGAGAAAAAAGATTAAATTCCCCATAAACATCCTGTATGTTGCATATATGAACACATGTCCATGCATGGGATGGTGCATACACGTGTGCATATTAGCAAGACTAAATAGTAACAATTAATATATCGTGTATTGATCATATGTTGATCATATGTTGATCATATGTCGAGGCCACACTAAGTATCAATACGAAGTTAGGTTATATTGATATATCGCTGTATCGTGATACAATGGAGACAATAATCGATATACCCAAGTACCATATTGTTGTAACTCTAATGCGTATGCATGACACGTTGCATGCACATACACTACACACACAGAGAACGAAACCTAAAACCAAACCAAAGCTTTTGACTACCGTGCTAGTACAGTTACAACTGCCCAGTGAACCAGCACTGGGACACCTGTGTGCTACTCAGGTGTTGTGAGTAGGGCTCAAACGAATATTCTATTATTCGAATATTCGAATACCATTTCTGGTATTCGAATATTCGTTTCAAAGGAAATATATAACATCAGTGGTAGAGTACATGGAAATTCGTGATCCTACATAAGCATATCTATGACATAAGTGATCAAATCATGTTGATTCTGAATTGTATTAAAGAGACATCTTGTACAGCCGCAGGATTATTGATATCTCATCCATATCAATGTTGAAAAAGAATATTCGAATATTCGGTAGTTGTGAATAAAGAATATTCGAATAGTAAAAACCACTATTTGTTTGAGCCCTAGTTGTGAGTCAGCTCAGGAAAATCCTGACTAATAACCCGCAGGAGGCTGCACCATGTCTCACAGGTGAAGGTGTGGGCACCCGAAGTCTCACCCAGATCTTTGTCTGCTCAAGGAAACAACATGCAATAGCAATTAGGCAAAACCAGGCATCAAACCTGGATTACCAGACCAGTGTTACAGTCACAGATAGTGACACAGACAAACACTTACACCCATGGCAGCAAAAACTATGGCAAAGTTATCTTCATGATCATCTAATACTGATTTGCTCTGCTTCACCAGACCACCTTGTCTACAGATTTGTGCTGCAATCTACAAAATGAACACATAATAATAGCAGGCATATAACATTTTGAATCACCTAATAAACATTATTGACATGCCATAATAGGAAAGAGTTGGTCACTTACATCGTTGTGTGGGAGACCGGCTGCTGAGAAAATGGGAATTTTTTGTCCTCTAGCAATGCTGTTCATTACGTCGATGGCAGAGATGCCAGTTTGGATCATCTCCTCAGGGTAAATTCTTGACCGTGGATTAATGGGCTGGCCTGTAGTTGTAAACATTTGATACATGGCATAGTTCATATATATATATATATATATACGCAAACCTTGAATGTCCAAGAAATCTTCTGCTAGAATAGCTGGACCTTTGTCTTTGGGTTTTCCGGAACCATTAAATACACGACCTTGATTGCACAAATTACAGACATGAAAGAGTACACTCACCACACATCCAGTAATGCACCATGCATGCACCCACAATGATGTGCATGTATATGCTCACAGCTCACACACAGACTCTACAGATAGGATGATATTGACCCCCCAAATATCACAATACAGAGGAACACCAAAAAGCTTTAAAAAATTATTTTGTGACTTCTACATTGCAATAATTTCCATACTGATACATTGCGGTTGCAATATCATCCCATCTCTAGACAGACATGTACCTAACATATCTTCTGAGACAGGAATTCGTAAAATATCACCAGTGAATTCACAAGTAGTATACTTGGCATCAATACCAGATGTGCCTTCAAATACCTAAAGAAGAGAATATTCCACTACAAACAATCAGTGCATTACATCATATGAGAACACTACAAAACTAGAGGAACTTGCTGACCTGAACGACAGCCTTGCTGCCCTGCACTTCCAATACTTGTCCACTTCTTTTACTACCATCAGGTAAAGTTAGGGTGACTATCTCTGCATACCTGGGGAACTGTGGGATGGAAAAAAAACAACTCTAACATTGCTACCCAGTGTACTCAAGCGTGCTTTTGAACTACACATGTTGTATTGATTTTATTCATACAGTAGAAATAATGTAGTGTAGGTGATCCAATTACCATCCATTATCAAAATGAACTTGCCATTATTCTACTAGGGAGGTATGAGAACTAATATAGGCAGTAATTACTGCTCAAAAAGGAATTTGTAGCAAGTAGTTTGTACTTTGTAGTGTTAGCTTCATTCAATCACTTTACCTTAACTTTATCCAATATTACTAGTGGTCCATTGACTCCTGATACAGTTCGGTACGCTATAAATGGAGACAGCAATTGATTACCATGAAAACATTTGTACTGCCATTAGTGGTGAGCATTAATTAGCATTATACATCCTCTTTCACTTACTCAGTCTAGGCTGGGAGATGTAGTCCCTATTAATAGCTAGGGTGTGTTCCTTAGCTGCCCGCACCTCGCTGAAATCCACCAAGTCTTGTGTCGCCATTTGCAGTCTCGTGCTTAAAGATCACGAAAGATCACGTGCTATTTAGATCATTAATGATCTCGTGCTGGACCAAGCCCTCTTATTCGTGTGGAAATGAATGAGGCGTGTGCAGCGGTGCTGTTGTTCTCACTTGCGTTTCTACTCTACTCCAATACACTCTTTGGAGGGTTTGTATACGACGACACGTAAGAAATTTAATGTTGCATACGTTTTGTATAAATGCTGTTAGAATTTTTTGACCGGTTGCGAAGTCAGACGTTGTTTTTCGAAGTTTCTTAGTTGAGTTCTAATATATTTTGGTATCTGGATTTTTTTCACGCCAAATATAGTATTAGGCTAGTAGATGTCGCAACTGTGTGAAGCATGCTGTTGCTATGCGGGGGGTTGCTGTACAGCCCGCCCAGCTTGTCCACATTAGCTGGAAACCACATGCCAGGCGGGCAACGATGGTCAGTAATGATGGCGAGGATAATGGTGCAAATATGTGTCAAAACAACAGTTTCTGACCTCCAAACCTGCAGGTTACAACTTGACAGGTGGAATTGCTGCAAGTTAGCACCATTAAATTTGTGTTGCATTTACGAATATGCAAATTTTCTTAAAAGAGTTGCTTCTATATTATACGAGTACTATATGAAAACTGCGGTGCCTGGTGTAATGATGTTTAATGCTGCATTTTATGTTCTCTCTGTGTAAAGTGAAGTGTTGGGTTAAACTCTATTAATAATTGTAACAGTACTGTAGATCATGTACACTATATTAATGGGATATAAAAAGAGAACTTTGATAATCCATCCACTTTGTACCCATTAAAAGCAGACAAGACTTTAGTGTTTAGTAGTGTTGGCATGTTAATGCATTGTTTTTTTTTTAAATCACTGAGGAATTTGTGGAAGTCATTAACAGCTTTTCCTTTGTAAAATGTTTGAGTTGTTTATAATTCCTTTGTGATATACATCAGTGCCTCATCAGCATGTTTCTCAGCACTCCTTTTCTTGGAATGCTAAGAGGTTTTATTTGAGGATAGTTTCTATTTGATTAAGAAGATACTTGTGGTGAAACTCAATTGATGCTTTCAGCTGATGGCTGCTACTACATATATGTGGGAAAGTTTTTGCCTCGTAGCTCTGAATTTTTTTTTTCTGAGTAATTTCAGTATGTTATATGTATTGAGGTAGCATAACTTGTCAAAATAAACCATGGTGACACACCCTAATGATAAGTTTGATGAGATACTGTAATAATGTGATTACTATGGCTTATTGCTCTGCTAACAAAAATGTTGTGGATCAGCACTCAAATTATATTATGAGTGTTATAATTTGTAAACGAGTGTGTTGTTAGCGATGTAATTCTATTGGTGTATATGCTGGTGACCAATGCCCAGTTGTACAGAGCAGTATGAAATAGTTCAAACATGTCCCTTTGCTTCATAGCACTGGCTACTTGGTACACAAGCTTCTTCAAACACTATTATAGGTGAAGAATACATGTGTGATTCCATAGTGTTTCATCTCCTGTATTAGCTTATAAATATCTATAGCTAAACTGAAGTTTTACAGACTGCTGCAGAGACACGGTTAGATAAACTGGTTGCTATTGCTAAAGTTTATGTAATGGTTCATTTTATGAAATGGTTTGCTGTTGAGTTATTGCACATGGTTGATAGTATCTTTACTGTAAGGTTGAAATTTGTCACCTAGCTTCCATTTTTAAAAATCAGTTATTGACTAGGTATATAGCTAGTTAAAGACTAACCACATACCTATACATTATGTATTAAGTCTGTTGCTAATCAACTGCCAAGGGATTGTTTGCTGTATGCATGCAAATTTTTGAAGGGCGATAACTTCACTTGCTATTTAAATATTCATGATACAATAATCATAGTACTTTTTAACGAGGGGAGATTACACCTTTATTTTAGATGATTGTAATCACATTCCTGTAATAAATAGTAATATAACTCACACATAATATCTGTGTGGGGGATCCTCTATGTAATACAGTTTGTACCATAGCATGTAAGGTATGTCAAAATAGTAACAGGAGTATATGATAGTAGAGTATGTGATACTATCTGATAAATGTGTATACAAATGATGCTCATATGAATTGTTATAAAATGTATCAATGTAGAGGACACTTTTGTCCTTACGGTCAGCTACAAACTATGTTAGGATGTTACTTGCCGCCAACTGTGGTACTTTGAAGACTGCAAGTACAGTCCAGTTGTGTTTTTTCCAGTCATAGCTACTACCACAGTTGACAGAATGTGTAGTGTTTATCCCATCACAAGTGTTTGTGTTAGTGGTTACTGTATGTTCTATGTACCTGGCTGTAGAACATATTGTGTAATTTTTTTTCAGTCAAAATATAGTATTCAACCAGTGTTGACTCCTAACACTGATATAAATAGCTATAGACTATATCCTAATATGGCAAGGATAGCTTGCTTTCGATGCTGGTTTGCAACAAAGTATGTGACTTCAGCTTTATGAGGAGACTATGTAGATTTAGTTGTGTCAAAGTGTGACAAGATGAGTGTCATATGATCACACATGGTCTGCCATTTGTTCCATGTACTGAGTTTGTACTATCTGTATTAATGCACAAACTTTTGTTTTGTACCGAGTTAACTATAGGTCCTAACCATTAAGCTACGGCACAGTTATGGTGGGTAGAGATGTAGCAGGCTTATTACGAACACAATTTGTGTTTTGTGGAGGTGTACAATGGACACAATACTGATGGAATTGTCCTCTACATAACTTATTGTTTGTGGTGAATTACAGCAACATTGTTTTGTAGTCAGTTGTGTGATTAACACATTATGGGAGTATCAGGGACGATGTTAATAATTTACTCCTGTTTGTAGAACTAGTCAATAACATATACAAATGTGTTGTCTGATGTGTGAAAATATTCTGGAGGTGGACATGTGAATGAATATATTTAGCATGGGAGTACTAATATATATATAGCTGGAACAGTAGTGTGCTATTGTTTTATGTAGTATGCATTTTGTAGTATGTGGTATTTACGTTTTAGATACTTAATTATGCTTTCCACTAAGTTGCCATCAATACAGTGTTGCGTGCACATTATAGCTATGGCATATTACTGCCTGTCGCCCTTTGGCATGACATGATGTAATGGCTACATACATGCATTGGTAAGGCATCACTTCATTCACTTGTGCTGTTGTCACTATATTAATGCTTCTCCATTGAATTGCAGGTGTGTAGGTAGAAAAGTTAAAAAAAAAAAACAGCTATTTTTCTTGACCTATAATATCAGTCATATTACTCTAGTTCACATCACATGGTGCTATTATCCAGTAAGGTTGCGTAGTAATGCATTCTAACAGATAAGTCAAGCATTCTAATATAACAGTCAGTTATTGTAATCTATATACAGTGAATCCTCGCTTATAGAACCTCAGTTATCCGAACACCTCAATTATCTGAATGCCAAATGTGACTGTTCTATTAGAGTATTTTGTCATCGGTGTACATTCTTTTCATGACCTATCCGTACAGGCTAACCTTGACTTTGGGAACAGTTCTCTTACAACTTGCCATTTTAAGTTTACAGAATAGGGCCACAGTATTCTGATACACACGCATTGCTAATGACAGACATTATGGCGTTGTTATCTAAAAGCTTACAATAAAATAGTATCAATCGCTTTTTCACAATTTAGCCAATCACATCAGAGAATTCGATGGCGATTGTGTGATCTGGTGTGTACAATATCATCTGGCAGTCATACCTACCCACCAGTATAAAAGGAAGAGTTCTGGAGCGGGTGTGTCAAGATTTTTACTTTCCGCTACATACCGTAAAACAAGTATTGTAAGCAAGGAAAGCTACAAACAAAAAGGACAAGATTCTGCAATACACATCTCTGCCTGACACCATTGTGAGTGAGGATAAATGGAAGATTACATGTAATTACTCTTAATAGAACACACACATTTACCTTTCCAGGCGATGAATTGTGGAGTTGCCATTACAGTTTTCAATATCAGGAGTGTTGCTGTTGATTCCAGTAATCAATTGATAAACAACATGCAATAGAAAGTACAAACACGTGTACGGTAAAACAAGCTACTCTAATTAAGGTTCAGTCTCTGAGGCGGGCTAATCACGTGACCCGCTACAGTACTCCCCCTCCAAATTATTAGTGAATATTGAGCATAGATGCTTGGGCCAACGGACGTGTCAACCAGACCGGGTCACTCTAGTAAGTTTGGTAGGGAGAGCTGTCTGTTGCTGTGATGTAGAGTCAGTAAGAGTTGGTTGGGTTGATTCAGGTGATAGTTCATAAAAGGCTGGTTTGAAACGATCAATAGAAACAACATCATTGCTGCCATTCATCTCCAAAGTATAATGCTTGGTGGAACGTTTGATGACTTTAAATGGGCCATCATAAGGTTTCTGCAAAGGTTTCTTGACCGCATCATGATGAACAAAGACATGCGTACATGATTTCAAATGTGGACTCACATAACTGTTGCCTTTTTGCTGCTGGCGTACTGGAGTTGGTTGTAGTTGTGTCATCACACTCTTCAACTTGGCAGCATAGCTAATTGGATCCGGAAGTGGCCCGACTTTAATGTCGTCAAAAAATTCGCCTGGTAGGCGTAAAGTGGTTCCATACACTAACTCTGCTGTTGTACATTGTAAGTCATCCTTCAACTGAGTACGAATACCAAGCAACACGATTGGGAGTGAGTCTGTCCAGCTGGCTGGTTGAGGATACATTTTAAGTGAAGTTTTTAACTGTCGATGGAAACACTCAATCAGTCCGTTTGCAATAGGATGATATGAAGTAGCGTTTGCACCCAAGCAGTTGCATAAGATTGTTCCACAATGACGATTCGAATTGACGACCTCTGTCTGTTGTGACAGTTGATGGGACGCCAAAACGAGAAATCCAGCCCTGAATAAATGCACATGCAATTGTTTCTGCTGTAATATCCGTTACCGGGATAGCTTCTGGCCACCTTGTAAAACGATCAATGCAGGTGAGCAAATATGTGAATCCATGTGATGGTGGAAGTGGACCCACTATATCGATGTGAACTTGATTGAAGCGTGCATCTGGTAATACAAAGGAGGCTGGTGGAGCTTTAGTATGTCGTTGGACTTTGGATTGTTGACACACAGTACAGGATTGAACCCACTTACGAACGTCTGAATTGATGTTGGGCCAAACATAACGAGCAGTGATTAGGCATTGAGTGGCTCTAATGCTAGGATGAGACAAAGAATGTAATGAATTGAATATATTACGGCGGAATTTGGTTGTAATAATGGATGAGGTACCCCAGTAGAGATGTTGCAAATAATGGTTTCTTCAGATGTCGGTATTGGGGTGGCTTGCAGTTTAAGTGATGTATTCGATGTTTGTAGCTGTGAAAGTTCACTGTCATCACTTTGTGCCTTGGCAATGTCTTGGAAACTTACAGGTGTGATAGTATCACAGTGAATAGCACTCAATCGTGACAGCGTATTAGCAACAGGATCATCTTCACCTTTAACGTGTTGAATGTCAGTTGTGAATATATATAGTCTAGATGTCGAATCTGTCGAGGTGTATGATGGCTAGCTTGAGAGGAAATGGCAAATGTCAATGGTTTATGATCTGTTGTTAATATGTGGAAATTACGTCCTTCCACGAAGTGTCGGAAATGTTAATAGAAAGATAAATTGCTAACAACTCGCGGTCGAAGGTGCTGTAACGAGTTTCAGCTGGCCTGAGTTTTGTAGAGAAAAATGAAACAGGACACCACTGGCCATCAATAAGCTGTTGCAGGACTGCTCCAATTGCCACGTTAGATGCATCAGTCATTATGCAAGTTGGTGCATCAGGCAAGTTGGTGCATCAGGCTTGGGATGAAATAATAAGGTGGCTTGTGCTAAAGCATGTTTAATATCAGTGAAAGCCTTGGTCGTCATATCTGTCCATTGAATTGGTTGTTCAGATTTATGGTTGTAACAGTTGAGCACACTTTGGAATGAGGCGATGGTAGAAATTGATTATCCCAAGGAATTTCTAAGACCACGATGAGTGTCTGGTTGTGCAAAGTCCTGTATGACTAACACTTTATCATGTAGTGGACGTATTCCACTACTGTCAACTTGGTGTCCTAAAAAATGTAAGGTAGTGACTCCGAATTCACACTTGGATGGGTTAATGAGGGCGCTGTACTCTTTTAAGCGGTGGAATGTCTGGCGTAAGTGTTCCTTGTGTTCGTCCACTGTGGCACTTGCAATGAGAAAATCATCAAGGTAGGCATAACAAAAAGGTAACCCACGGAGCACTTGATCAATAAACCGCTGAAAAGTTTGGGCAGCATTTTGCAACCCAAATGGCATCTGCACAAATTCATAGAGTCCGAATGGTGTCGTAATGGCTGTCTTATGAATGTCAATTGGCTCCATAGGAATCTGATTGTAGGCCCGGACAAGGTTAATCTTGGAAAAAATGGTAGCTCCGTGCAGTGTGGTTGTAAAATCGTGGATGTGTGGCACAGGATAGTTGTCTGGGGTTGTAACTCTATTCAAACCACGGTAGTCTCCACATGGACACCAATCTCCAGGTGTCTTCTTAGGTACCATGTGCAAAAGGGAGGACCAGCTACTTGAGGATGGGCGAATGATACTCTGCTGCAACATATGCTCAAATTCTTGACGGGCAATCTTCAATCGCTCTGGAGAGAGGCGGCGAGTTCGTGCTGTGATAGGTGGACCTGTAGTGACAATATGATGTGTGATGTCGTGCTTTGCTGGTTGCTTACCACATTGGGGTTGTAAGAGTTCTGGGAATTCTGATAGAAGAGTATGAAATACATCATGAGGTTGCCTTGGCAGTAAGGGTGACAACACTGCAGAGATAATTTCTTGGACCTTTAACTGTGTTACTTCATCAGAGAGACATGTATGTCACACATCTACAAGTAATCCGAAATGCTGTAAGAAATCCGCTCCTAAAATAGGAGTCTGAACATCTGCTATCACGAAGATCCAACGAAATGATCTACACAAACCCAATCCAAAGTCAGTAACTGATTTCCATAAATTGTAATGGTTGAGTTGTTGACAGCTTGTAAGTGTAATCCCTCTTGGGGGTGCTTGCATTGAGCTGGGGTTGGTGGGATTGTACTAACTTGTGCACCTGTATCAACCAGGAAGCGAAAACCAGTGGAACGATCTGTTATATAAAATAGGCGACAAAGATTCTGGCCAGACCCACTCGTCGCCACTAGTGGTTGGCCTTGCCATTTCCTGACTTGGAACAGGGTTCTTTGCACTTACGAGCAGCATCTCCAAAGCGTTCGTGATACCAGCAAAGTTGCTCATGTGATTCCTATTGACGTGGTCTAGGGGAAGGGGAATGACGACGAGTGAGACTCTGTACTGTTGTTTTGAGACTAGCTATCTCTGAATGGAGGTCATCAAGTTCTGAAGTGTTAGGATGGGAAGGTGAGTGGAATGCTGAAACAGAAGGTACTGATACTTCCACAATCTCGTCTGTCATTTGGGCTAAATCTTGAAGAGAAGTAGAGCTACTAGCAGAAGCTAGGACCATACGAATGCGGTGGCGGGAAGTCTCTGTAAAAACAGTTCACGAAGGAGAGCTCCATCCGCCAGAGGATCCCCTACCAGTTGTTGCATCCTGTGAAGTAATTGAGTGGGTCTACGGTCTCCTAACTCTTTGGTACTGAGAAGTTGTTGTAGCTTTTGCTGGTCGGTGACGGCAGTGCGTTTGATCAACTGGGTTTTTAGGGTGTCGTAGGGATCGTTGTTTGGAGGGTGGATAAGCAAGTCGCGCACTTCTGTTGCAAACTCTGGGGAAAGTGAAGATACAACATAATCAAACTTTGTTTTCTAAGTAGTTACTCCCTTAATGGTGAACTATGCTTCCACCTGGGAGAACCAAAGGTGTGGGTCGGCAGTCCAAAATGGCGGCAGTTTCATTGAGACAGCAGAAACGCAAGCTGAAGTGGCTTGTTGTTCTTCCATCGACACAGTGTTCGTCAGGGTCACCAAATATGTTGCTGTTGATTCCAGTAATCAATTGATAAACAACATACAATAGAAAGTACAAACACGTGTACGGTAAAACAAGCTACTCTAATTAAGGTTCAGTCTCTGTCAGGCAGGATAATCACGTGACCCACTACAGGAGATACATTTTCACCCCCTGATTAACTCTACAGCAGCTGAAACTTCTACTTCTCCGACTATATAGAAGCTCTATTGCTTTAACTGTTTAACTACACTAATAATATAACGTAATCTACCCTAATAGAACACACACATGACCTCTAATTGTACAATCACTCGTCCTATGAAGGATACTCTTGGGCTAAGCTGATATCTTTCTTCTGAAAGCAACTAACACTAACAACTTTTCTCTATCCACACTATATTAATAAAGCAAATACATGCCTGCCTATCAGTGCTGATCTTTACTCTCTGGCTATAGCTGGATACAACACACAAGCACTTTGTATGCAATAAGTATACAATGCAACTGGAAACTGATCATACCTCTGAGTAATCCACTTGCCCAGACAAGCTCGTATCACACTCAGATACTTATGGTTCATGTAACACCATCATCCAAATGAAGTACCCAATTGTGACATTTGTCTGCCACTTAAAAGCTTATTCCAGGTCCATCACAATATCTTTTTTGTGTATGGCATTTTAAAGAGCCTGTAACATTATAATGGGACACATCTTGATACACCATTTTCATAAGGACTGTAGATGTTCAGGCAGAACAGAAATTCCAGTGTTAATACTGCTAGTTCAGCCATCATTATCAAAACTGACACCAGTCACTCACTGTTGATGTGCCAGGTCACCAACATTTGACAATATTAGTGTGCAACACACCATTGAAGTCTTTGTTGGTATGTAATGATGTGATTACTCCTTGATTAATTGTACCATTCAAATGCATCTTTTGTATTCACAGAATAATACGTAACAATGGCCTTAGTATCAAATGCATCAGTTCTGCGCAGGCAACCAAAATACATCTTCCATTACTTACCACCACAAGTAAGACAAGTGCTACCAGTAAAGAAAGCTACAAAGGACAGGATTCTGCAATACACATCTCTGCCCGACACCATCGTGAGCAATACACCATTGAAGAAACTATGCGTGCACATCAAATATTGTAGTTATGCCAAATCATGTCTTTGTTGGCATGAAATGACTTGTTTAATTGTAATGTTCAAATGTAAGTGAATATTTACACAATAGTGCATTACAATGGTCTTAGTATCAAGCGCATTTTGCGTGGGTACACTTAGAATTAAACTGAATTTCTCAACCATATGAAAATACCATGATCTTCAATTTTGTTCCTGTGTTATAATTCTAGAACAGCACTTTACAATCAAGGTGATATAGAGGGTGGGATGAATAAATGCAGGTAGTGGAAGTGGACATACTCTGTTCTTCCTACATGTCAACCCCTATGCTATCTTGTAGACCATTGCATCATTGTGTTCCTTCCGAGTGTCGACTGAACTACCTCTCCCTTGGTATGATGGAGTAATGAGTGTCTGATAACTTGCAAGATCTACTGTTAGAAACATGATGGCGTATCAGTTGAGTACAATGATGGTGAACAGTAGTAGTGGAGGCCGACTTGTTGCTCTTCTAATAAAGCAGAAGTGTGTGTCCCTGTGAATAACTTGAATATGAGTGCGGTTTGTTTGTTAATAGAAATTCCTCGCAGAAATCTATGGAATTCAATAGTTTACTAGCCCGAGTTTTTTTTGTCAAGGGTATAAGTAGTTTGTTGTATAGTATCACTTTGAGTTCTACATTTTGAGGTACTATGTTTTGAGCTTGCATGTGCAGCACAATTCCTTGTAAGCTGTCTAACAAACTGAGTACGTATCTTGCTTCTTCCACAACTCCTTGATACCACAAATAGCGATTGTTTACACTATAGAATAAGTTACCATCAACTAGCTTGCTTTGTTGTTTGTTTGGAAGGAGTTTAAAATCTGCTGTGTACATGAAATGCATTAGCACAGTAATCAACATTGTATGTTTCTGATTTTGTTTTGCTTCTTACAAGTGAACTAATACTTTAGATAAATAATGTGATGCTATAACTATAGTGTACGACTGTTTATAAATGTTCATTGGTACTTAGGAAGTTGATGGAGATGTTTATAGAACATCTCCCAAGACTGTCTATCTTCAATAGTGAACTCTTCTTGTAGTAGTTCTTGAAGAGTCTCAATGATGGCGTCTTCCAACACCTACACATGTACAAGATAAAGACTGATCATTAATATCATCATAGATACTTACAATATATCCATTGACGTCCACTCCATAAATAGTGGCCATCCTTAAAGCAATGCTTTTCAGCCATTGCGTATCTGTAATATTTTGCACAAGTCGGTTTGTTGTTCCAATTACTGAGTGGCAAAAATCCTTTATTTCATCATTCCCAAGACTGGAATCCAGTCCTGGTACTAATTCCTTAAATCTACAACAACAAAACATTACTTGTAATGATGTTTACTACAATAACTTGTTAATAGAATATTGATGGTGTTAATGTGAAAAAGTGCGCAAAATGACATACAGTGGAGCCCACAGCAACCTGTGCAGGTGTCATTTTGTCTGTTTATATGTGCAAAACAACCTGCTATACAAGACCTGCTATACAAGACGAACCAGTCATGATACAAGCAAACATTGTTTTGATGTTACACTGTGTGTAAGCTCACCATTTACTCTGACAAAGAATTACTTACTTTTTGCACAACTTTTTTCCCACTTCTAAACTTATTCTACTGGTGACTCTTTTCCAGCTTTCTTTAATTATGGTAGAATCTTTCTGTGACAATACTGGTTCACTGTTCATGATCTACAAATGAATGGACAGATCAGAGTAGCTAAATATCATTACACACAACAATCAGTTAACCATGTAGTATTGTTAGATAGGTATACTCACTGATGATCACTATGATGTGGCAGTTAAGAATGAAAAACAACTCAAATTTACTGAATCAGAAGTGACAAGTTTACTACATCCAGCCTTTAAATAGCAAATGTTTTGCGTTAATAAGTGATAATTTGTAGTTTGTGTATGGTGGCTCAGCCCCACCCAGAAATGGTTTGGCCTTCTTTAATAAGTATTAGCTGCTATTCACCATGGGAGTGCTGATTGACCATACTGTTGTTGAGAGAGTTATGAAGTATTCTATGAAACTGTGTTTTACCATTAAATTGGCAGTCATACAGGTTAAATCACTGGTTGGGGCTAACTTGTGGCACTTTTGATAGAAAGGTGTACCTTTGAGGTTGAAGTTGCATTTAATACTTGATTGGGGGCCACCGAAGGTGTTGTAACATTGTCTGGCTTGTTCATTGTGTCACTGTGTGTACAGGTTTGTTGGTGGAGGGTTGGTGACCCATTACCTGGACTGGTAATAGCCTATTGAATAACAATAAAATAGATGCGTCGTGATCTAAATAAAGTGCCTTCCTTCATCACTATTACTGACATGGTTGTTGACGATTGGCACATTCACTGGGTGGATCCTTGTGGCATCTGAGGAGCCCATATCAGTGAAGTTATCCTGTACAACGTCAAGGATTTCATTCTTGACAGGCATGTTTGAAAGTAACCTTACCTGCCTCTTTAGTATGTGTCTTTCCATATCTCAGCAATAGTACCTCCCAAAACTTAAAATCTGGCTCCAATTTACTCTATATCACATAGTTTTGCAGTTTAGAAATATATCTAAGTACTACAAGATTTACAAGTGATAACATTTTGTTTCAATATAAAGGCCTCAGTAATTTCCCTCACTTGACGTTACTCAACTACCCTATTAGAGCAATCAGATTACATCTCTGCTAAGTGGAAGTTGATGTACTGTACCTGGAGGGTGTAGTAGGTCTAGTGTGCACATGTTTAATGTTGACGGGTATAGTAGAACTTGTAAACACAGTGCTTGAGTGAATGATTTTAAAGCTCTACCAGTTTGTTTGCAGCAATGTACAACTTTTTACTAGGTTGTGTTGTGCTGTAGCTTGAAAGTTGCACCAAAGTGACTGGTTAGCAAATTTCTGTTCTGATTAATCAAAATGAAAATGTCACCATCAATGTGTACTCACGGAAACAGCAAGTACTTTCAGACGTCAGATTCATAACTGCTCAATTTCTGATTGTATCACTAACAAATAGTTAACTGTAGTGTATGCATGAAATGTGCTAACACAGTCATTGGCTTTGCAAGGTAGTCCTATACTTGTACTGATGTTATGATGTTTACTAAAATAAACTTGTTAATTGATGGTGTTAATATGAAGAATGTGCAAAATGACGTCAATTACAGTACTTACAGTTGAGCCCAAAACAACCCCTACAGGTGTCATTTTGTCTGTTTGTGTACTAAACAACCTGAGACCAACCAGTCATGGTACAAGCAAACATTGTTTTGATGTTACCCTGTATGGAAGCTCACCATATACAAAGAATTCCTTTTGCACAACTCTATTCCAACTTCTTGTTAACTTATTCTACTAGTGACTTTTCTTCAGCTGTCCTTAACTATGGTGGAATCTTGCTACTGGTACACTGTTCACTTCTCTGTGGGCAGACTTCTGTAGAAAGCTGAGCAGGAAATGGCTCTTCCTTCTGGAAGATGAGCCTCTCCCCCAGCAGAGCTGCCACATGTTCTCCAAAAGAACCTCATTTTAATAAACAACCTCCCTTCACCATGCAGCACCGTGGTGGCACTTGGACTGGACGTAGCCTACTCCATCATTCTTTTGCAGTCCCAAAGTGAAGTTCACTGTTGATGGGATTATTTGTATGGTGGTAATTCCTGGATAGCAAGACCACCCACAATATAGTGAAATCCTGTAGGGTTCATGTAATACTTATCTTATGATACCCTGCTCTATTCTGATTAGATCTCCAAAAGTGGAGTTATAATCTGCTTTATAGAATGGATTAACATGGCAGTCAACATTGTATACAGTAATATCCATCTTACACTATATTCAGATCATACTAGTACAGAAAATAAAGTGATATTACAAGTGTAGTGTATGAGTGTAACGTGTTTATTGGTATCTAGGCAACAGGTGAATATATTGATAAAACATCTCCCAAGACTCCTTTACATCTGCAGTAAATTCTTCTTCCAGTAGAGCTTGTAGCGTTTCAATGATGGCATCTTCTAACACCTACACATGTACAAGATAAAGACTGATCATTAATATTATCATAGATACTTACGATATATCCATTGACGTCCACTCCATATATAGTGGCCATCCTGAGTGCAATGCTTTTCAGCCATTGTGTGTTATGAATGTTCTTTATAAATTCTTCTGTTGTCAGGATGACCATTTTACAGAAATGTTGTAAATCATCATTCCCAATACTGGTGTCTAGTCCTGGTACTAATTCCTTAAATCTGTGACCGTATAAGAATTACTTGTAATGATGTTTACTACAATAAACTTGTTAATAGAATATTGATGGTGTTAATATGAGGAAGTGCGCAAAATGACGTCAATTGACGAATTACAGGAGCCCACAACAACCTGTGCAGGTGTCATTTTGTCTGTTTGTGTGTAAAGAACAACCTGCTATACAAGACCAACCAGTCATGGTACAAGCAAACATTGTTTTGATGTTAGTTACACTGTATGGAAGCTCACCATTTACTCTGACAAAGAATTACTTACTTTTTGCACAATTCCTTTCCCACTTCTTCTAAACTTTTTCTGCTAGAGACTTTTCTCCAGCTATCCTTGACCATTGTAGAATGTTGTTGTGATAAAACTGGTCCAATGTTCATGATCTACAAATGAATGGATAGACCAGAGTAGCTAAATATCACTACACACAACAATCAGTTAACCATGTAGTATTGTTAGATAGGTAGGTACACTCACTGATGATCACTATGATGTGGCAGTTAAGAACAACTCAAATTGTTAGCAATTCAGTCGCCAAACAATGTCACCAGAAGTGACACGTTTACTACATCCAGTATTTATATAGTGAAAGTGTGGTGTTAATAAGTGATGATTAGTAGTTTGTGTATGGCGGCTCTGCCTCATGTAGAAATGGCATTAGGCCTTCTTTGATAACTATTAGTATTTCAGTGATTTTACCATTAAATAACGACTAGATTTATAGTACTGTGCTTGTTTACTGTGTACATATTGTTCTTATTTGTTGAAATTGTCTACATTTCTCATTGCAGTCATACAGATTAAATGAATTTTATATTCTGGTTGAGGCTAACTTGTGGCTCTTTTGGTAGATAGAATGATTGGGGGTTATGAAGATGTTGAATATTACGTCTGGATTGTTCATTATATCACTGTGCACAGGTTATTGGTTGGTAATGGTGACCTATTCCCTGATAGCCTGTTGACTAGCAATAAATGAATGCATCAATACTCATCATGGCTTTTCATTATTGACATGTTTGTTGAGGGTTGACACATTCACTGGTAAGTACAGTGGATCCTTGTGACATCTGGATAATTGAGAAGTGCATGTCAGTAAAGTTATAGATAACATTCCCGAAAGATATGCTTGAAAGTAATCTTACCTACCTTCTTGGCATGTATCCGTCCATATCTTACCAATACCAACCTTATAATCTGGGTGCCATTTTACTCAACATCACATATTCTTAGAGTTTATAAAAACTAATGAACTTAGGTGCTAGGTTGTTAGCGCTTCAAGAAAGAATATATACGTACTATAGTGTTTTGTGCAGGTATAAAAATATGCATCTTGTAAAATGCTGTTTATCCCTATGTACTGCAAATTATAACATTTTGTGTGTGTGACTTTGGTGTCATGTAGGGGCTTCAGTGCTTACTGGAGCTGCCACATCTTTGACAATCTCAAATCCCTGATCAGTTAGGAAAGCAGTTTGTTTTAAAATCCTGATTTGACTGTCTAAAAACTTGTCTCTGACTCTTCCACTACAAGCAAGGTGTTTGCATGAAAAAACTTTTCATTTGAGTAACTTACCAAGTGGCCTGAAAAAGAGGAACTACGGAAGACCATGTACAATTGCTTTTGGGCAACATATAGGACTAAGATTGTAGCAATCATTTAGAACACAACTGGAACCTCCAGTCATCATCCACATGAAATTGAAGCTTAACTTGAAATTTCAAGACATTGCAAATTATATCACAACTATCCCCGGTGCTGTAGTTACATGCCTGTATGAACCATGTGAAGTATCATGATTGACATCCAATATTTCTCACCATGTGCAAAAGAGCCCATTACTAGTTCAAACGCTTTACTACAACAGAACCTTTGTAGTGTAGACCTTGGCATAATCCAATAGAACATGAGAAAAAATATTCTAGCATTTTAGGTCTTGGAGTTTGGGTTTCACTGTTAACTGTCATTACCACATTATCTAGATCGTTTTGTTTTTATGCAGAAATCTCGTGTAATTCATCTTTCCCAAGACTTGTATCTTTTAGTCCTGGTGCTATATAATTCCTTAAATCTACGACCATAAGAATTACATAATGATGTTTACTATAATAAACTTATTAATAGAATATTGATGGTGTTAATATGGGAAAGTGTGCAAAATGACGTCAATAGTACAGGTGCCATTTTGTATGTTCATGTATACAAAACAACCTGCTATACAAGACCAACCAGTCATGATACAAGCAAACATTGTTTTGATGTTACAAGTTCACTATTTACTCTGACAATGAATATTCTGCTATAGACTTTTCTCCAGCTTTCTTTGACTATAGTAGAATATTGTTGTGATAATGCTGGTCCACCGTTCACTTCTCTGGGGGCAGACTTCTGTAGAAAGCTGAGCAGGAAATGGTTCTTTCCTTCTGAAAAATGAGCCCCTCCCCTCTTCCAGCAAAGCTGCCAACAATTAAATAGATTCTTCTCCAAAACACCTCAATAAACAACCTCCCTTCACCATGTGGCACTATAGCCGTACTCCATCATTCTTTTGCAGTCTTTAAATAAAGTTCATTGTTGTTTGGTTAAGGTCCGCAGGTGTTCATAGAACAATGTCTTGTGCAGGTTGATAAGATTATTTGTAGAGTAGAAATACCTGGACTGCAAGACCACCTGCAGTAAAGTGAAAAATCCTGCTTCCAAAGGGTGGATGGGCTGTAAAGCCTTGAACAAAGATAATCAATGGGATCTTCTTGACTGATTACTTTTCAAGCTCAGAATGTAAGATACGACCATACTTTGCTTGTATGATTAACTTGTTGGCATGCCCCACACTGTTTCCAACACACAATGAATGTTTATCATTGCATCTTCAGTCAGCGCATCGCTGTCAACCACATTTGCCCACATGCACTCGAACAGGTTGTACACGGATCTGAACAATGATTAGTGTGCAGTTTGCTATCATCATTTAGGGTAATAATCAAATGATCAATGGCGTGTGTGTGTGTGTGCGCGCGCGCACATGCTATGTAACTACAACTAGCACTGAATCTATATGCTACATGGTTCTTTATTCTTCTCTCACTGTCAAGTTAGAGGTAGTAAGTGTAGAAACTGATAGAATTTCTGCCATGACTTTCTGACGTGAGCATTAAACTCAGTTTTGAGAAGTGACTGCATTGTCTCTATAATGGCCTCCTCCAAAGCCTGTAATGTTGGGTGTAATTAGTATACTAATGTAGTAGTTGTTGTAACTTACATAGTAGCCTTCAATGTCCACTCCTTCAATAAAGTTCATTTCTGATGAAAGACATTTTAGCCAGTGAGTATTGTGGATCATGTATACAATTGTGTTGGTAGCCTTAACAATCATGTGACAATACTCCTGCATCCCTTCCATGCCATTCTCAAACATGTTTTCACAGTAATCATCCAAACCAGGTGTTAGCTCTAGTAGTCTGAAGAGAGTGGTATAATTTACTGTAATCTTATGTAATTGTAACATACTTTTTACACAGTTCTACTCCCATTGTTTTCAGTCCAATTTTGACAACCTTCTTCCAACTATCTTCCACTGCACTAGTGTACCATGGCTCCATAATGTAATGAGCATTTACTAATCTATAGTAAGTAGAGCCATTTAAGCTGGCTGTATTACAAGCAGGCCTGTAGACAGCTACACAGTAGTAAAACATGTTGTGACCAGTACCAACTGATCGCGGTGTGAGATTAACCAGTATTTTAGTAGTTGCAATGAGGAAATGGTCATCTATATTTCTAGTGTTGGAATTTGAAGCTTTAATTTTATCCTGATAGTTTTGCTTGTAAGGTATTCATCTGTGTAAAGTAATACTGGTGGGCTCTGGAACCCAAGCAGTAGTTATATGTTTATCAAGTGTGAGTCAGACAAGGAAACGATTCAGGTAGATATCAATACTACATGCATTACTTAAGCTGTAGAATGTAATTTTTTAAGTTGTTCTGTGTAGTGTGTTTGTTTGTTTGTTTGTTTGTTTGTGTGTGTGTGTGTGTGTGTGTGTGTGTGTGTGTGTGTGTGTGTGTTTTGGAAAGCACCTCATTTACTGTTGCACTTTTTACACTGTAGGAGAGCCATATTAACTAATGATGATCTTCGTCCGGACTCATCATGGTCAGATATTTTAGTCAATGACTTTTGGGGCACACCACTCCAACACAGTGGCAGCCACAAATCTTATCGGCCTGTTTGTGTGGCCACTTTTAAACTAAACTACTTACTCGGAGAACTTGAACCTTTCGGTTATCACCTAGTTAATGTTATTTTACACGGAGTAGTATCAGTATTATTCTTCTATTTGACTGAACATGTATTTGGAACTTTAACATTTCCAAGACTTATAGCAACACTATTATTCATATTACATCCCATACATACTGAAGCTGTTGCAGGTGTTGTTGGTAGAGCTGAGATTCTTGCTTGTCTGTTTTTCCTATCATCTCTACTAGCCTATTTCAAGAGTGTAAAATACAGTTATAATAGTACAGTAACAAGTGTGGACTTCAACTGGTATTGGCTGGTGTGCAGTATGTTATGTGCTGTATTAGCATTATTTTCTAAGGAGCAGAGTGTAACAGTATTAGGAGTGTGCGGTGTAGTGGATGTGTTCTTAATCAGTCAGGTCAATGTGGAACTGAAAGACTTAACAATAGGAATATTAACTAAGGTAATGTGCTTACGTAAACACTGCACGATTCTTTGTATTCCCACCACTTCCACTTTGGTTGTTAAGATTTTGTATTTCCCTCTTTAGATTGCCTTTGGGGGTCTGTAGGATCATTTTAACCATTACATAATTGCTGTTAATGTGTTACAAAATGATGCACATGCTTCTTTGTTATCCCTGTAGCCCAGATTATCAGGACTCAGAAGACGACTGACAGTCATCATGCTGACATTACTGGGATTAATTGGTCTTCGTTTTTATGTGATGGGAAACAAGCCACCATTCTTTTCAGCTTCAGATAACCCAGCTGCTGATTCAGATAGTTTCTTAACACGTACACTGACTTTTCTCTACCTGCCAACATTCAATGCCTGGTTACTGCTGTGTCCGGCTACTCTTAGTTTTGACTGGTCCATGGGGGCAATCCCTTTAATTCATTCTTTAAATGACATAAGAAATCTCTTCACAGTAATTTGGTATGGTAGTTTAGCAGTCATTTCATTTGCTTGTATCAAGAACTTGAGAGTAGCCATTAGTGGTACTGGAGGGGTGGACAGGTGTCAAGTGTTGCTGTTTGGGTTGTGTGTGATGGTACTACCATTTATTCCAGCTACAAACTTGTTTTTTTATGTTGGATTTGTTGTGGCAGAGAGGATCCTTTACATACCCAGTATTGGATTTTGTTTGTTAGCTGCAGAAGGGATTTATCTGATTCACCGTAACTGTAGTACTCTGATGAAGAAGGTGATTCACTCGTGTTAAAGGAGTGTTTAATAAAGTGTATTTTGTTTAGGTGCTTTTGGTGTTTGTGATATTTTTCTTTGTTTTGTTTGCTGTGAGGACATACGAGAGGAACAATGACTGGTCAGATGAGGAGACTTTGTACAAGTAATTCATTTGTACAGTGATCATTGATATGACCACTATGGGACCATAACATATGGCCTTAATAATATATTGACATGGTCACTATAGCGAGGTGGTTTTGTTATAGAGGTGTCCACTAAGTAAGATTGTATACGTTTGTTCCAAATCATCACTTTAATCTAGAAACATATATTTGTTGAGTAATACTTGACAATCACCAAACTTTACTTGTGGTTTTAACAAATTTTAAATTCTTTCCTACAGATCTGGGATAGAAGTGAACCCTGCTAAAGGTACATACACATGTGTTGTGTAGTAAAAGGTTATTTTGAAGTGTTGTTGTTTGAGTGTAAGTGTTATGATTGATGGACTAAACACTTATAAATTTAATATTAATTTGCTTACTATATTTATACTGTATGCAAATACTGTATATTTGATAGTGATAGATTTGTTATCACCTCATAGCATGGAGTAATCTGGCTAATGTATTAAGCAAGAGAGGAGACAATGAAGGAGCCAAGCAGGCATATCGTAATGCACTTGAACACAGACCCAACATGGCTGATGCACACTACAATTTGTAAGTTTTGTTAACTGTGAGACTTTGTTATGTACTGGTTTACTCTGATGTATTAAATGTAAACACAACATAGTAATAACAATCATACTACTGTGGATCATATTGCCATGTTTTAGCACTGTATATTTGATTTAGTTTCTTACATAATGCAGCATTATTGTAACATGTCCTTTTTTGATTACTTCAGAGGAACACTTCTTTATGGTGAAGGACAGTATCCACAGGCCATGGACTCATTTCAAAAGGCCACAACCTTTAGACCATCTCTGGCAGGTATGTTGGGCGTGTCCTTGAATCATAGATACTGTAGTAAAAATGAATTGGCAACGGTGATGTCACTACGGACAATCGTTTTTATGAGTCCAGATCTTGAGTGGCCTCTCTACTTCGATTCTTCATGAATTTTTCTTGACAGTTTCCTCTTCACTATTACATCAGGTGAGTGTTATCAAACAACAGCGATACAGAGCTAGTTTGTTCTTGAATTTCATTGTTATGGTTGCCCAGGCGTGGCACTAGTAATTTTTGTGGCACTATTACTAATGACCCTGACAAGGTACAAGAATTTTTTCAAGTCCACAAATGAAGGATTATATTTTGTGAACTGAGCATTGATTCTGTCAACTACTTAACTTGTAACCAAGACACGTCAAACCCATAACAAGGATTATCTATACATAAAACCAAGAGTCCATAATAAGAGAGAGAGTGTCTAACTCTAGTATGCTGTATCAAAAATGAGCCCGACTAGTGCGGTACCCCGGTTGGCTTCTAGTGAAGAGTTGATTATTGGTGTAAATAATCAATTATTGGTGTAAATCTCTGCTGCACATAAATTCGATGCAGGCAAAAACCAAAGTTTACAGTTGATGGAATCCACCCTTGAAAAAGGAAACTGAGTTAGACGGACGCTTTTAATATGACACCGGATAGCTTTGTGGAACTCATTTTCGTAATAATCGGGATCCACTCCAGGACAAAACTTGTATGTGGACTTGCAACCAAAAATATGACACAGCTCTACCACATCATCAAATGACTTTATCTCCCCTTCTCTCCACAGCCTCATCAAAACGTGCACTGAATAATGTTTGTATTGAATGGTGATGGTAACACGAGAGGTTATTCCAAATGGGGAATGACTAAACAGGCTTTTCTAAGTTATCGTTAAAACAGGGTTGTTGCTATCTGATGCAAGGTATCCAGTCAAAAAGCAAGTTCAGGAAACTGATTACTAACAGCATCAACAATACCTTTCAAAAACATTTCTTTCTCAACCGGGGTAGCTACATCAGACGGAGCCATGGGTGGTTCTTTCTCGGATCTATCTGAGACGACATCAAACTCAGACTCGAAAAACGATTCGTTCATATTAGCTACTGGTGAGGGTTCTAACATCGACTCATTTGCTGGTTCCACATCCTGAACCTCAGCGACCGTGTCCATTTCCATCAATTCGTCTTCATCAAGACTCTCTTGTTCAAACAATTCATCGAATAGCCAATAAGACTCCTGCGTGGTAGACACACGAATATTCCTAGAAGGCGTAGCATTTACCGTAACACTCGGAGTGGCATGGGGCGGCGTGACATCCATTACCGATCACGTGTCTATCGCTACAAACCCACATTCGAAACAGTTTGATGATTACTGCTGTACGCATGAAACAATGCGGCTGGCTGGCGAATCCATTGAAGCATCCAGGAAAGGTGGCGATTACTGAAGTTAACACTATAGTAGTTTACGAATGATATACTGAGATACTAGTCGGGCTCATTTTTGATACAGCATACTAGAGTTAGACACTCTCTCTCTTATTATGGACTCTTGATAAAACTATTAGTTCCTATGAGAATGACATCACCATTGCTAAGGCTACTCCAAATAAATTTCCTGTTTCCCATCCTGACCTCAGGCATATTTGCATGCGGCGGGCAGTCCATTTCCATTATTTCATTATGGGATTGGCAGCTTTTCAAGCCATTATTTGCCTGGCACAGCTATAAAAAGCTGCACAAAAGCATGTTCCTTTTCAAGTTGCAAAAATAACACAAACGTGAAGTTTGTGCCGACTTGATAGCACTGCTGACATGTGAGCTGACACTGTTTCTGTTAAGCCTGTCAGTATGCAAGAATAACCGGAAAATAGTGGAAGAATGTGTACGGAATAATGGAATATTTAGAGCTGACAGTAACAAGATGCGGGTGATGGATGGGAAACAGGAAATTTATTTGGAGTGGCCTAATCCTATGCTGAAATCATTTGCTTGTGTATCTTCAATGCTAGCTACTGTAGTACAGGTTTTTGCAATTGAATCCATTGCCTTTGCAATTGACTTCGTCCCGTTTGCAGTAGAGTTTGTCACCTTTGCAGTAGAATTCATCCCGTTTGTAATTGAATTTGTCAGTTTTGCATTAGAATTCGTCACGTTTGCACAAGAATTTGTCCCTAACAAGAGTGGCAGCTGCAGTAAACACGAAAACAATATGTAGCAGTTGCTCCAAGATCTTGTTGAAATACAACTGTTGTAAATAACTCTTTATAAGGCTGCTACACTTCTTCAGCAACATTTGCAACTGTGCTTCACCATTGGCAATGAGTGTGGTCACTCGTCAACAAGCTAATTAACTTGACAGACAGCTAATGGCTTCGCCTATAACCAGCTTCAATTACTCTGTAGTGTATCAAGTGGTATTCTCTGTGGCGAAAATGATTCACCTCGTGATGAGCGGCTGGTTTCTTGCAGTCAATATAGTTATTACGAATTCTTCAAATGCGATAATTCTAATACAAAAGCAACTATAACCAATTGCAAAACTGATGAAATCAATTTCAAAACCAATGAATTCAATTGCAAACAGGATGAATTCTACTACAAAGGCAACGAACTCTATAGCAAACGGGACAAAGTCAATTGCAAAGGTGACGAATTCAATTGCAAAAACTGTAATATAAATTTATAATTTGTTTTTTTGTGGTATGTACATGCACACTTATACTCATTTCTTTGTTACTAGCTGCTCACCTAAACCTTGGTTTGACGTTGTCTGCACTGGGACATGTTGTAGAGGCAGAAAAGGTGATACATACTGGTACTATTACATGTTATTACATTATTCACACACCAGGTGTTGAAGCATTGTGCTACTATTAGCTCTGATGGACTAAAAGATCCTAAAGCTCACATGAGTTCAGGTACACACTAGACAACCTCAAACAGTACAACTATAAAGTGTACAGTCTTGAATGAGGGAGGACTGTTTACTGTATGTTGAATCCACAGTTACTACTGAGGCCTGCTATAAATGCAACTCTAGTGGCTATTTTGTACATGTAGGTCTCCATGTGTCATAGTTTCATGTTTAAAGATGTGATCATGACACATGCAGTCACCCTTGTGTTGGTGTACTTTGCTGCTACTTCCTTTGTAGTACTCCACTCCTATCCACCACTTAATCACTACACACTAGTGATCCACTGAAAGCCTATACACTCTCTGTACACTTACACAGCTAAATTATCCATCATGTATACTACTTACACACAACACAACACTTCTATACCTGTACTGGGTGTACTCTATCAGTCTTGGGATAGTGGTAGTCCTCCTTTGAAGAAGCAATAGAGCAATAGTAGAATTCCTCTATTGTTTGAATTACTGGACTAGTTCTTACTTTTAACAAGTATTTGTAGGGAGTCTTCAATGTTCACAGCATATTTGCATATCAACAGCTACCAGTGTATATTGCATGTTATTGCCTGTCTGCTCTCCTGACTACCCACACAGTATTTCTGCCTCATTTTTAAGCCTGGAGGCCAGGTGAGGCCATGTTAGATAATTATACACAAAATGTTCAAATTTGTACCAGTCCAATCATGAAAGAAGATAGAATGTGCAAACAAATTGTGAGTTTGTAGAACTAGTTTTGATGTCTAACAGTTTTTGTTGATGCGAGCTTCTTACACAAAATTTTTAGCTATAGAAGGTTCCAAGCATTAACTGTGTGGTGTTAGCTAAATACAGTGCACTTTTGCATGTAAGTGTTTCTCTCTTTCAGTGACATCTTGTTTATTTAATCTTGGAAACTTGTATGTGGAGAACAAGAGACATAAGGTAACATACAAAATGTGTTGTAATTATAGTCTACAATGATGTAGGAGGCTGTGATGGTGTTGAATGAAGCACTACAGAAGAAACCAAGAGACTACAGTACACAAGGAATACACAATTTGTTAGGTGAGTTAGAGGCTAGTATCCCAATATCTAGTTCTACACAAATCCATTAACAGTTCATTTTGTTGTAGGAACTTCCCCTCACACATCCTTTAACCCAACATTCACAATTTTGTTATGTTGTGAACAGCAGTACTACTGTATGATTTGAGCAATTGAAATAGAGCTCTGGTATATTTATTGGGTTTATTTATCAAATTCTGAGCACTTTTTTTATGATTTAAGTGATACACACATTCAGATAATGAAGGTCCCGTTGTATATATTGTACATTTACATTAGTGTATTATCTATCTCAATATTATTAGGGAAGGCGTACATGTTTATCGGAGATCTAAGAAATGCTGAGCACTACTATAAATTATCGATCAAAGCAAAAGCTGATCATCTACCAGTTATAATTAACTATTCACAGTTTCTTATACAACAAGTAAGGTGTTCTTTGTGGTGATTATCTTATGACATTACAAGTGTTGGCTTTGTGTGTTTTTATTTCTAATTCACTACTCTAATACAAGACATATTTGTATTACTATGTACTTGATTCATTGGCCTAAAGTCATCACTAGGAAACATATTCTAATTCTATTGGTTACTTTGGAAGGATGAATAACCACTGTAACAACAGTCTGTAGTCAGTCTATACTTTGCTAAATAGATATATCACACATGTATGATAAACTAGATGGGTACACTCCACAGGGTCGTATTCAAGAAGCGAAGGAGTTGCTAATCCGTGGTGTAGGATATAATCCTGAGAGACATGAAGTGTATGCTTCTCTTGGTGAGTATTTTACACTGTAACTATTGTAGTGTTGACTTTCTTGTTGACAAACCTGATCTAGTTGTATGTCGACCGCTTATGTTTGCTATTTGTTGTCCTTCAGGAGAAGTGTTGATGCAGAGTGGTGACACTGGAAAAGGAATTGAAGCATTTGAGAAAGCTATCCAACTTGCACCAAATGATGAAAATTTACTGTTGTCTGCTGCTCATCGTCTGAGGTACACATTGCCTAGGTGTATGGTGTGTACACAGCTATACTGGAGTATCCAACTTATTTTCAATTGATGTTAATGTGATTGCTCAGTTATAGTTATAATTATTTACAGTGCACTGCTCCCTTGATTATTTGTACACTCAGTTATCCAAACAGCAGTAATGACTGTTCTATTAAAGTATTTTGTCTAAGGTGTGCATTCTATTTGAGTAATTGCTATAAATTAATGAATGAGCTTCAATTATGTTGATTATCTGAACACATCTTGGTACTAACGGGGTCAGAAGGGAGCAAGATAGTATGAAGGTCCATTATAAATGATTGTTCACGAGTTAAATCACAACAATGTTGTTTTACAGAGAGGCTAAACAATATGACAGAGCTGAGAAATTTTACAAGTTGGCAACAGATAATTCTCCACAGGTTAGCACAATTGTAGTTGTATGATTAATACTGCTTTTTTTTCAATAGTCATTTGATGCTCATGCTAATTACGGAGCATTTCTCCACCTTACTGGAAAATACACTATGGCAGAGAAGGAATATTCTAAGGCACTAGAAATCAACCCTACTGACAATGTTACACGAACAAACTTGAATAAACTCACAAATATTATGAAGCAGAAACAAGGACAATGACCCTACCCTTACACCGAATGACTTGATGTGTTTATTATATAAATGACTCAGGTAGTATCAGATCTTATTGGATAATATATAACTGTTTTTTTTTTTGTTTTTTTTTTTATGTGTGTTTATATGCTTCAACAGGTAACATATCACTTAAATTGTTTATTGTAGGTATTGTGTATGGAAGAGTGTAATTGTGTGTTTCAAAATCTATTACTTATTTACATTATTTCAGCGTAATAATTCTAGCACTTTTCAAGGCAAACATTTTTGTTGCTTGCTTGACAAACTCTTGTACGTGATTTATGACCTCATTCAAGGTGTGATTTAGTTAGTACAATGAGTATGGTCTTGTTTTGCTGAGAATATTTCAAAATCTTTTCAGTCAATTGTGCTTGGCTGAAGGCATCAGTTAGAATAAAATTCTGTTAAATGGAAAAAAATTTAATTCCATAGAAACTTTTGGAAGGGTTTGGGGTTAATCTGAAGACATTTTTTGGGCTTGGCTGTGCCTAACCAATACTGCCAAGTTGTCATGAAGGGAAATTGAGGCTGGTTTTAGGGTGATATTTTGGGCTGGAAAAGTCCAGTTCTGCACGATCCCTACTATACGATACTACAGTACTGTATGATAGTCAGTTATTTTAATCTATATATATTAATTCTCCTGCACATGTTTTTCTAAGTTGGATTCCAATTGTATTGGTACTATTGAAATGTACAATTGTCCTTGACAAGCTCAGATACTTATGGTTCATGCAACATCATCATCCAAATGAAGTACGTACCCAATTGTGACATTTGTCTACCACTTAAAACTTATTCCAGGTCCATCACAAAATCTCTTTTGTGTATGTGACATTTTATTTTAAAGAGCCTGCATGTAACTTGATAACGGGACACATCTTGATACACCACCTTCATAAGTGTAACATGGTTATAACTAGTCTACTTCTTGTAAATACAATAGAACACAGACATCACATGCATACACCTAATATAACATTAATTAGAATAGATATATCACGTGACTCTGTACATGTGCATTTTGAGAAGTGTTGTATTCAAGGTTGTATTTGGCGTTACTATATAACCCTTGAAGCTGTAGATATTCAGGCAGAGCAGAATTGCCAGTGTTAATACCACAAGTTCAACCAACATTATCAAAATTGACACCAGTCACTCACTGTTGATGTGCCAGGTCACCAACATGTGACAATATTAGTGTGCAACACACCATTGAAGTCTTTGTTGGTATGTAATGATGTGATTACTCCTTGATTAATTGTACCATTCAAATGCATCTTTTGTATTCACAAAATAGTACGTAACAATGGCCTTAGTATCAAGTGCATCAGTTTTGCGTGGGCAATTAAGATATACCTTCCGCTACTTAAATAAGTGCTGTCCAGTAAGGAAAGCTACAAAGGACAGGATTCTGCAATACATGTACACATCTCTGCCTGACACCATTGTGAGCAATACACCATTGAAGAAACTATGTGTGCACATCAAATATTGTAGCTATGTCAAATTATGTCTTTGTTAGTATGAAATTATGTGACCACCCCTTGATCAGTTGTAATGATCAAATATAAGTGTATATTCACACAATAGTGCATTACAATGGTCTTAGGTATCGAGCACATTTTGCACGGGTACAACTAGTAAAACGCTAATACACTTAGAATTAAACTGAATTTCTCAACCATATGAAAGTACCATGATCTTCAGTTAATATCTAGAACAGCAGTATACAGTCAAGATGATATAGAGGGTGGGATGAATAAACTATAATGAAAGCAGCTCAGGTAGTGGAAGTGAACATACTCCATTCTTCCTACGTGTCAACTCCTATGCTAACTTGTAGACCACTACATTATTGTGTTCCATCCGAGTGTTAACTGAACCCTTTGTATGATGGAGTAATGGGTGTTTGATAACTTGCAAGGTCTACTGTTAGAAATATGATGATGTATCAGTTGAGTATGGTGGTGGTGAACAGTAGTAGGTAGAGGCCAACTCGTTGCTCTTCTGATTAAGCAGAAGTGTGTGTCCCTGTGAAGACACTTTCTAACTTGAATATTAGTGTGATTTGCTTGTTAATAGAAATTCTGACAGAAATCCCTGGAATTCAATAGTTTACTAGCCCGTTTTTTTTTTGTCAAGGGTATATTAAGTAGTTTGCTGTATAGTATCACTTTGAATTCTGAATTTTTGAGGTACTGTGTTTTGAACTGTTGTGTGTGCAGCACAAATCCTTGTAAGCTATCTAACAGTGTACACGTCTTGTTTCTTCCACAACTCCTTGATACCACAAATAGCGATTGTTTACACTAACAAATTACCATCAACTAGCTTGCTTTTAAAGTGATTTTGTTTTGCTTCTTACAAGATAACTAATACTTTAGATAAATAATGTGATGCTATAACTATAGCGTACGACTGTTATTAATGTTCATTGGTACTTAGGAAGTTGATGGAGATGTTTATAGAACATCTCCCAAGACTGTCTATCTTCAATAGTGAACTCTTCTTGTAGTAGTTCTTGAAGAGTCTCAATGATGGCGTCTTCTAACACCTACACATGTACAAGATAAAGACTGATCATTAATATTATCATAGATATTTACGACATATCCATTGACGTCCACTCCATAAATAGTGCCCATCCTTAGAGCAATGCTCTTTAGCCATTGTGTGTTTGTAATGTTTTGCACTAATCTATTAGTTGTTGTGATCACCGAGTGGCAAAAATCCTGTAGTTCATCATTCCCAAGACTGGAATCCAGTCCTGGTACTAATTCCTTAAATCTACAATAACAAAAAATAATATTATTTGTAATGATGTTTACTACAATAAACCTGTTAATATTGTGTTAATTAAAATAACGTCAATTGACGAATTATAGTACATACAGTGGAGCCCACAACAACCTCTACAGGTGCCATTTTGTCTGTTTGTGTGTACAAAACAACCTGCTATATAAGACCAACCAGTTATGGTACAAGTAAACATTGTTTTGATGTTACACTGTATGGAAGCTCACCATTTACTCTGACAAAGAATTACTTACTTTTTGCACAACTCTATTCCAACTCTTTCTATACTTATTCTACTATTGACTTTTTTCCAGCTTTCTTTAACTATGGTAGAATCTTGCTGTGACAATACTGGTTCACTGTTCATGATCTACAAATGAATGGATAGACCAGAGTAGCTAAAATTAATATCACTACACACAACAATCAGTTAACCATGTAGTATTGTTAGATAGGTACACTCACTGATGATCACTATGATGTGGCAGTTAAGAATGAAAAACAACTGAAAAAGAAGTGACATGTTTACTACATCCAGCATTTTAAATAGCAAATGTATCTTGTTAATAAGTGATAATTTGTAGTTTGTGTATGGTGGGTTAGCCCCACCCAGAAATGGTCAGGCCTTCTTTGATAGCAATTCATAGATTTATAGTACTGTGCTTGTTGGCCATGTTGAATGAGAGAGTTGTGAAGTATTCTACGAAACTGTATGTTTTGTCCTTGCAAACAAATTAGCAGATTAAATGAGTCACGTAACACTTTCACACCTCAGATCAAAGAAGCCTCCCGGGCTACATTTCGTATGTAGCCCAGCTAGCCGGGCTACAACTGGGCAGTGATTATATAGATGTTGAGGCCAAAACTGATTGTGGGGATCCATTAATACTCACGTGATTAGTTGGATTTTGCCATGAAAACCACTCAGATGGAGAGCGTTTTGTTATCCTCGCCATCCTACAAGTTGAAAAATGTTGGGCTAAGGTGAGAACTAGTTTTCCCCCCTTAAAATAACAAGCAAATTAAAAAAAAACAAAAAACAATTCAAAGTACATGTGATGGAAGCACCTGACCCTCAGATATTGCAAGGTCAAATGCTCCAATAGTCACTGGGCTGCTATGATGAGACCTGGCTCCATGCAAGCAGGTTACAGCTGACCTCAGTAAAGAAAAACTGGTGGAACATCTAATCCAGGACACTACACTACTACACTACTATAACTCTGGTCTCTCTTAGCAGTAAACAGAGATGACAACCTTTTGTAAGCAGTAGTGGCTGCACCTCCCATTCTCCCAAAAGTAGAGAATACCAAAGGGGTGAAAGAGCCCATTTCAACGTCCCTTACATGCTGCTCATACTTACACTGTCAAACCTTTTATATAGAGAAGAAACTGCCGTTACAATAACTAGGAGCAGTGGGATTAAAAACTCTTACATCAAAGAAAGCCTTTTTATGGTGGTTCCTCCAAAATCCTTGCACACTGACATCCAGGCATGCCTCATCCTCCACATTAGCTGTGGCATGGTGAAAAGATTCACCAGATAGGGGTTGCAACGCTGGCTCAATTGCCACATCATGACAAACTTCAGACAGAGCAGCTGTGGTGAATTTCCTAATCTATTATGATGTAGAGTAGGAAACCACCAGATGCACAGTTCATTGCATGATCAACAGTGAAGCCAAGTAAGTTCTGATTGCTTAAAATACAGCCGCTGACGTCTAAAGACATAACATTAGCCTTAGCTTGACGCTGGGCACTAACCACTGTTACCCTGAAATGAGTCTGCTGTTCAATGATCTCCTGGACTAAGGCTGAGGTAACCTGAAGGGAAGAGTCAAATTCAAAATTAGCATTGGCAGATCTAGAAGATCACACAACCCGAGCCCACCCATACGTGCTGGAAGGGCAAGCAGATCTCTTTCTAAGTCACTGACACATTTGCCAGTAACAACAGGAATAAATTCTTTATAGTTCAAGGGGTTGAAGAAAGTCAGAAATGCCAGGTAGAGTGCTATGGCTTATTCATCGATCGTTTCCGCTATTTTTTATTTTTTATTTTTGTTAAGATTGATGGCAATATAGACTCTATATGAAGATGTAAAACACACACGAATACGAAAACGCCCCCATCACGAAGCTACCACTCTGCACGGAGTAACCACTCTACAAGCAAGCTTACCTATCTAGGCCTTTAGTGAACTCCATACTTTTTCCATAAACGACTCAACTGCACTAATTAAAATCGCGTAACCGGAAATCTCCGTGATATCTCTAGGATATGTCCGCGAACGTAACCAGCTGCTGACCCATAATCGAAATTTTAGGTAAGTTATAATTATGCATATTATAATTAGTGATGGGCGATACCAGGATTTTCAGAACGATACGATATAGACTAAAATTAACCGATATTGATACTTTTCGATACGATATTGTAACATTAATTTGCATGTAAAAAATTGCTAGTTTTCTCACATAATTTGACAGTAGGTAACTATGGCTATGCACAATGGGGATTTCCCGCCCACGTACACAAGAGTAAGAAAATTGCTGAAGGTATTGGAAAGCTACAATTACCAAGTTGAAATACATTAATTCAGATCACGTGATGTATCGTATCGAATTCTGAAAATATATCGATACTTTTCGATATCAGCAAAAATCTAACGATACGATATAATATTGATATATCGCCCAACACTCATTATCGAGCTCATTATAATATATCCAGTAGCTGCATTTGGGTGATTGATCGCCCTGTACAGGCTGGGTGTTACATATTAGCTCTAACACGGCGCCAGACTAGGCCAATGAAACTTGATTACCAGTTTCTCGCTCAGATTTTTGAAAATTTGATGCGGGCGGGCGGTTATTATTCATTATGCACAACACACATCCAAACATGAAGATTTCTGCCAAAAAAAACAGTGAGATCTACATTAATTACTCTTGCATTAGCTAAAGTACGTTACTAGAATATTCAGCTAATTCTGTAACTCCTAAACAAGTGATTTTTCCATTAGAGTTTAGCTGATTGCTCTATTAGAATAAAAGTGACTGCTCTATTAGAGTATTTCAATCTGAAATACCAATAATGCGGGTGTATCAAAAGCATGCGGGCGATGACGCGAAACTGCAAATCAAATTTCATTGGCCCTAGGCTGAGTATGGCCCTTGTGCAGTCGGGCATACATATCGGGCAAAGCCCTCATGCCGTGTTACCAACTATTATTTACTATTATGACACAATTGAGATATCTGTCCTAGGCCATTACCAACCATCCACAGTCACGAATCTGCTGAATTTATTAACTTTTGTCCATCCTGTAGTGAAACCATCAAGGTCAGCCATCAAGAAACTTCTAGATACTGCTGCTTCTGTCAGTATGTTGGCATCCAGGAGAATATTCTTGGCGAAGGACTGTAGGGAGTGGAACTCTAATTAAGTAACATCCATATACTTGTATTTTTTTTTGTATTTTCCCTGGCCATGCCCACATTAGTTCCATTTGTGGTCCTTTTTGTGGTCGCATGTTGACCGAGGGCCCACATGCGTATTTATTGTACATATTTTCATCATTTGTGATGGTTTCTCCTTGTGATACAGTGAAACCTCACTTAGTGGCCAGTGGCCAGGTCCAGCAAGTCCAAACGTATTTTCCATTATATGAATTTAATTTTTGTTAGTAGGGCCACCTCATCATTAAGGCCAGTGGCCACATACCACATGCAGGACCCGTGACTAGTAAAACTAATCCAATGTTCCTTCAGTAAAGAGGTCAGCTGAGTGGGAAATCAAGGTATCACTGCTGCTCTTAAGTGCATATTTTAACTACTGAAAGCAGTACCCATTATTCTGGCAGTATGTATACCCCTTCATGCTTTTCTAATGTCTCGCTGGTACAGTGTAAGTTCCTAGATCAATTGCATGTACATTGCTGTTACAGCAACCAAGTTGCTGGTTTGTTGAAAACTGAACCTCAATATCATTATAAGGTCATTTTGTTGTTGACCAGTGTTGGGAAAGTTACTTTGTCATTGTAATATATTACATATTACTCTTTACTTTTGAGCAATGTAATAAGTTACAGTTACATATTACTCCAAATGAAAAGTAAATTAATATATTACAATAAGTTACTTTTACTCTGACCATACATATATATATATGGCCTTTCCTTTACACCTAGTTACTGAGCTAGCACACAACACTCCTGTAAATATAGCTACTGGCTTCTTGCACCTGTGTAGAGGTGCTCCTTGTTTTTACCACTTCAGTCATACCTAAACATTGCTGACAAATCACGTGACCAGTGTGAACTAATATTATTATAGGGGATTGGAACAGTAGCTATAGATTATTGCAGCCACTAAACTGTTGAGTAACACTAATTGGACCTGCTAATGTGTTATGAATATCGTTACACGTCGCTAACGAACTGTAATAGTAACGTGTTGGGCATGACGGATTCTGGCCCCCGTGCCCATTCTGTACGGGATGTTCTCAAATCTAAGCATCCTCCTGCTCAACCACTTCATTTGAACTGTTTATTACCTAACTGGGGCAATCCCCCTGTATCCCACCCTGTTGTGTTTGATGCTTTAGATGGTTGTCAGTTATTCGTTCTGCTGCTCTGCGAACAACTGGTGCTGCTGGCCCTTCGGGAATGGATGCCCGCTGCTGGAGACGACTCTGCACTGCCTTCCATTTGGCTTCAAGTGAGTTGTGTATTGCTATTGTTTTGTTTGCTAGACGCATTTGTTCATCTTTTGTCTCCCCAGATATTCCGGCTTGCCCCTTTTGTAGCTTGTCGTCTGATTGCTCTTGACAAACAGCCGGGTGTTCGGCCCATTGGTGTGTGTGAGGTAGCCGGGTGAGGCGCCTGGTGGCCAAGGCAGTTCTTTCTATCATTAGAGAAGATATCATGATGGCTGCGGGTCTTTACAACTTTGTGCTGGACAAATGGCTGGTGTGGAGGCTGCTATCCATTCTGTGTGTGAGTTGTTTGTTCGTGACTGAGGACTGTGATGCCATCCTGATGGTTGATGCAAGTAATGCCTTTAATTCCCTGAATAGAGTAGTGGCCTTGCACAATGTGAGACAGATTTGTCCTCCTTTTGCGACAATTTTAATTAATATATATCGATCCCCTGCTTGTTTATTCATCTCTGGAGAGGTTTTAATGTCTGAAGAAGGTACTACACAGGGTGACCCCTTAGCTATGCCTTTGTATGCCTTGGCAACCATTCCGTTGATACAGCAACTACCATCAGGAGTCGAACAAATTTGGTATGCCGATGATGCTTGTGCTTGTGGAAAACTAGGTGCTTTGCGTGAATGGTGGGACCGCCTTTGTGAGTTAGGCCCTTCTTTTGGGTACTTTGTCAATGCGGCCAAGACTTGGCTGGTCACGAAGGATCATTTGTTTCAAGACTCTATTTCTTCCTTCAGTGGGTCTGGTATCAGAATTACCAGTAATGGCCGTCCTTATTTTGGGGCTGCCATAGGTTCAGAGAGTCATACAATTCTTTGTTACTGACAAGGTCAAGGGCTGGTCTGAAGAGATTACTGTTTTTGCTAGATTTGCGGAGAGTCAGCCCCATGCTGCTTACTGTGCTTTTACGCATGGTTTGTCGAGCCATTGGATGTTTGTTTCTCGGACTGTCCCCTTTGACAGTGCGATCTTTCAACCCCTTGAGGATGTGATTCGTCAACTGTTTATTCCTACCTTATCAGGCTGTCCACTGCCGTGTGATAATTTACGACAATTGTTTGCTCTTCCTGCTCGTTGGGGAGGCCTGGGTATTTTTATTCCAACCATCACAAGTAACAATGAGTTGGCTGCTTCCTGTCATATTGCTGAGCCTCTTTGTTTGTGCATTCACGACCATTCTAAGAGCTTTATTGAGGCTATTTCTTTCCAGCAGTCTAGAAAATCTTTTGTGCGCAAAGCAAAGTTAGACACTTACTCTAAGACTTCTTCTGAATTACGTCAGTAGTTGGAACCCACACTGCAGCGTGCAGTGGAGCTAGCATCTGTGAAGGGGGCTTCGGATTGGCTTACAACTCTCCCCTTGAATGAGCATGGTTTTGCTCTACATAAGTCCGCCTTTCAGGATGCCCTGGCTTTGTGTTACGGTTGGCCTCCCCTCCGTATTCCAACTCTTTGTGCTTGTGGGGCTTCATTCACTGTGGATCATGTACTCTCTTGTCCGAAGGGGGGACTACCTTCCCTTTGCCACAATGAGATAAGGGACCTCACTGCTACCCTTTTGACAGAGGTGTGCTCCCAGGTGTGTACTGAACCAGAACTGCAGCCCGTCCATAATCCTGATGAGTTCCATCTTTCTACCTCAAATACTCAAGAAGGGGCTCGCTTGGACATTGCCATGAATGGTTTTTGGGGTAGTCGTTCTGAGAGTTGTTTTATTGATGTTCGCGTTTTTAATCCGCTTGCCCCATCTAATAGTTCTTCATCGCTTTCTTCTACCTTTAAGAAGCATGAGTATATCAAGCATCAAGCTTATGGTCAGAGAATTTGTGAGGTTGAGCATGCTTCTTTTACACCTATCATCATGTCAGCAACAGGGGGGTTGGTTCATGAAGCTACAGTTTTCTACAAGCGTCTGGCTTCCCTCCTATCAGCTAAGTGGGGTGATGAATACTCTGTAGTCCTGGGTTGGCTTCGGTGTTGTCTTGGTTTTTCTCTGCTCCGCTCGGCTATTCAGTGCATTCGAGGTGCGCGTTCATCCATTGGTGCTTACACTAGGGCTCCACCACCAATGGATTTAGTGCAAGTGGAGTCCCGCTTGTCAGAGTAACATGCTGGCTGCGTTACTCTGTTTTCTTTTGTCTTTTACAGTTGTCCAGCACGTGCCTTTCTTGTGCTGGGGTGGTAGGCAAGGGCAGTCCATCAAGCCTGGGTTAAAAAAATATTTAAAAAAAATAAAATAGTAACGTGTTGCATAATAACACATTACTTTCGTTACTAATATAACGAACAATGGGTTCCTTGAAAGTTATATTACTAGACTATGATATACTAACGTGTTATATTACTTGAAATCACAAAATGTAATAACTATTATGTAACGCGTTATTCCCAACACTGTATAGTGACTGCATTAATTCAGTAAGGTAAGTAAGGGGGTTTCCGGACAACTGCGTATTCCGGATACTTAGTTTATAATCCGCTACTGAGGGATGGAATGGAAACCAATCAGCCTATGGTTTGAGTACCTAAGTACCCCACTTGTGTGCTATAAAATACCAAAGTTTTATCTCAATAGCTTCAAGGATTACTGAGAATTGCTTGCGCATGTAGAATATTTTTGTGTAAAAAAACTTTCTATATGCATGTTAATAGTAGATTGAGGGCATCGTTCATAATTCTAAGCGACCATATGCACCACAAATTATTGTCAATCACACTATACAGTGAACGGATATATGGTTTAGAGATAGTAAAACTGGCCCATTACCTGCGTCATGTCAACTTGAATGCGCAATTAGCACAACCAGCAGCCTGGAGAAGCCTGCAGCAACTGGGCCACATTGCTAAAGTATGCTGTTTCTGTGTTCAGGTAAGGGCTGGTACAGATTTCCAGGCAGTAGACCAAACTTCGCATCTTTGAAAGCGTTGCAAGACAACTGCAAGGTCAGGAGTAGCATAACGCAATTCTGCTGCTAAAAAAATCACTGCCATAAGCAAAGTAACCAGCCAAACAGAACGCTATCAGTCTCTGCTGGGCCATGGAACTCAGTGGAGTGCATCAATTCCCATAGCAATGCCAGGTATGCCTACTTTTACTGGTGTCCGGAAACCCCAGCCACATAAATTTTTAGCATTTTCTCAAATTGCAAATTTAGACCGTTCTTTCTCCTAGCACCCTACCCTTTACCACTCACAATTTATACCACTGATAGCCTATTTCATTGGCTACCATTTGGCACCAAGCATGTTAGAATGTGTTCTTCTCTCGAGGAGAAATAAATAATTTTCTAATACTTGTACAAACTTTGTCCGGAAACGCCCGCCCCTACCTTAGTATAGGGCCGCTTATCATGGGTCCTATAGATGGCCCTATTAACGAGGTTTCACTGTACACTGATTGAGGCTAACTTGGCACTTTTGATAGATAGAAAGGTGTACATTTGAGGTTGAAGTTGTTTTTCTTACTTGATTGGGGGCCACTGAAGGTGTTGCAACATTGTCTCAGTGGCTTGCTCATTGTGTCACTGTGTGCACAGGTTTATTGGTGGAGGGTTGGTGACCCATTGATTCCCTGGACTGTTAATAGTCTAATAAAATATAGATACATTGTGGTCTAAATAAAGTGCCTTCCTTCTTCACTATTACTGACATGTTTGTTCAGTGACAATTGACACATTCACTGGGTGGAGTGGCATCTGAGGAGTTCATATTACCAAGGATTACATCCCTGACAGGTATATTTTAACCTTATCTGCCTCCTTAGTATGTGTTTGTCCATATCTGAGCAATACTACCTCCCAAACTTAAATCTGGCTCCGTTTTACTCACATAGTTTTACAGTTCATAAATACCACCAAACTTAAACACTCAAAAGTTATGGCTGTTAGCATTTCGAGAAAGAATTTCATGTTTATAACTGCACAAGATAACTGTTTATTGATCTTACGTCATCATGGTGGGCATCATTCGAATTGCTGTTCAGTAAGGATCCTTGTCACAACTTTATCTATGTACTAGAGATTTGCAAGTGATTACAGTTTGTTTGAAATCAGTACAATATAAGGGGCTCATTAATTACTCAACTGCCTACCCTATTAGAGCAATCAGATTACATTTCTGCTAAGTGGAAGTTGGTGTACTGTACTTGGAGGGTGTAGGAGGTCTAGTGTGCACATGTTTAATGTTAACAGGTAGTAGAACTTGTAAGCACAGTGCTTGAGTGAGTGATTTTAAAGCTCTACTAGAGATCAATAATTGATGTACAATGTTTCTACTAAATTGTGTTGTGCCGTAGCTTGAAAGTTTTACCATAGAGTCTGGTTACCAAATTTCTGTTCTGATTAATCAAAATCAAAATGTTACCATCAATCTGTACTCACAGAAATGGAATTCAGTGATTTTAAGTAAAAGAGATGTTCATGTAAGGCATATAGCTGGATGAAGTTCTGTACTCTTGTTCACAAAGGAATACAGTCGGATCAAACAACCACTAAGATGTGTCAATTATTCTGAAGTACTTTCAGGCATCAGATTTGTACTGAACTGTTTTCTGATTATATCACTAACAAAGTTAAATGTTGTGTATGCATGAAATGTGCTAACACAGTAATTGACTTTGCAAGTACGATTTCAGTATATTTACTGTATGGAAGCTCACCATTTAAAAAGAATTACTTTTTGTGCAACTCTATTCCAATTTCTAAACTTATTCTGCTAGTGACTTTTCTCCAACTGTTCTTAGAATCTTGTTGTGACAATACTGGTCCTCTCTGTGAGCAGACTTCTGTAGAAAGCTGAGCAGGAAATGGTTCTTTCCTTCTGGAATATGAGCCACTCCCCCAGCAGAACTGCCAATTGTTCTCCAAAAGAACCTCAGTTTAATAAACAACCTCCCTTCACCATGCAGCACTGTGGTGGCACTTGGACCGGACATAGCCTACTCCATCATTCTTTTGCAGGCCCAAAGTGAAGTTCACTGTTGATGGCCTTTATTTGTAGGGTGATAATTCCTGGATAGCAAGACCACCCGCAATATAGTGAAATCCTGTAGGGTTCATGTAATACTTATCTTATGATACCTCCAAACATCAGACATATATAACTGCTCTATATATATATTCTGATTATATCTCCAAAGTGGAATTATAATCTGTATAGAATGGATTAACATGGTATTCAACATTGTATACGTTAATATCTATCTTAGTGGTTTCACTATATACAGATAAGCTAATACTAGTACAGAAAATAAAGTGATATTACAACTATAGTGTATGAGTGTAAGTGTTTATTGGTATCTAGGCAACAGGTGAATATATTGATAAAACATCTCCCAAGACTCCTTTACATCTGCAGTAAACTCTTCTTGCATTAGAGCTTGTAATGTTTCAATGATGGCATCTTCTAACACCTACACATGTACAAGATAAAGACTGATCATTAATATTATCATAGATACTTACAATATATCCATTGACGTCCACTCCATATATAGTGGCCATCCTGAGAGCAATGCTTTTCAGCCATTGCGTGTTATGAATATTCTTTATAAATTCATTTGTTGTCAGGATGACCATATAGCAGAAATGTTGCAAATCACCATCCCCAATACTGGTGTCTAATCCTGGTACTAATTCCTTAAATCTGTAACCATATAAGAATTATTTGTAATGATGTTTACTACAATAAACTTGTTAATAGAATATTGATGGTGATAATATGAAGAATTACGCAAAATGACGTCAATTGACAAATTACAGTACATACAGTGCAGCCCACAACAGCCTGTACAGGTGCCATTTTGTCTGTTTGTGTGTAAAGAACAACCTGCCATACAAGACCAACCAGTCATGGTACAAGCAAACATTGTTTTGATGTTAGTTACACTGTATGGAAGCTCACCATTTACTCTGACAAGAATTACTTACTTTTTGCACAATTCTTTACCCACTTCTTCTAAACTTTTCCTGCTAGAGACTTTTCTCCAGCTATCCTTGACCATTGTAGAATGTTGTTGGTGCAATATTGGTCCACTGTTCATGATCTACAAATGAAATGGATAGACTAGAGTAGCTAAATATCACTACACACAACAATCAGTTAACCATGTAGTATTGTTAGATAGGTAGGTACACTCACTGATGATCACTATGATGTGGCAGTTAAGAACAACTCAAATTGTTAGCGTTTCAGTCACCAAACAATATCACCAGAAGTGACACGTTTACTACATCCAGTATTTAAATAGTAAAAGTGTGGTGTTAATAAGTGATGATTAGTAGTTTGTGTATGGCGGCTCTGCCTCATGTAGAAATGGTGTTAAGCCTTGTTCAATAACTATTAGATATTACCATTGGATAATGACTAAATTTATAGTACTGTGCTTGTTTACTGTGTACATATTGTTCTTATTTGCTGAAATTGTCTACATTTCTCATTGCAGTCATACAGATTAAATGAATTTTATATTCTGGTTGAGGCTAACTTGTGGTTCTTTTGGTAGATAGAATGATTGGGGGTTATGAAGATGTTGAATATTACGTCTGGATTGTTCATTATATCACTGTGCACAGGTTATTGGTTGGTAATGGTGACCTATTCCCTGATAGCCTGTTGACTAGCAATAAATGAATGCATCAATACTCTTTTCATTATTGACATGTTTGTTGAGGGTTGACACATTCACTGGTAAGTACAGTGGATCCTTGTGACATCGTATCTGGATAATTGAGAAGTGCATGTCGGTTATCCTGTACAACATCAAGGATAGCATTCCCAACAGATATGCTTGAAAGTAATGTTACCTGCCTTCTTAGCATGTATCCATCCATATCTTGCCAATACCAACCTTAAAATCTTGGTGCCATTTTACTCAACATCACACATTGTTAGAGTTTATAAAAGCTAATGAACTTAGGTGCTTGGAGTTATGGTCATTGCAAGAAAGAATATATACTATAGTGTTTCATGCAGGTATAAAAAAGTATAGCTATCTTGTAAAATGCCGTTGATCCCTGTGCACTGCAAATTATAACATTTTGTGTGTGTGACTTTAGTGTCATGTAGGGGCTTCAGTGCTTACTGGAGCTGCCACATATTTGGCAATCTCGAATCCCCGATCAGTTAGGGTAGCAGTTTGTTTTAAAATCCTGATTTGACTGTCTAAAAACTTGTCTCTGACTCTTCCACTACAAGCAGATGCTGTAGTTACATGTTTGCATTGAGACCATGTGGATGATGACTGGAGGTTCCAGTTGTGTTCTCAATGATTGCTACAATCTTAGTCCTATATGTTACCCAAAAGCAACTGTACATGGTCTTCCATAGTTCCTCTTTTTCAGGCCACTCGATAAGTTACTCATGAGAAGTCATTTCATGAAAACACCTGGGGATAATCGCTGTATAATTTGCAATATCTTGAAATTTCAAGTTAAGCTTCAATTTCATGAGAATTATCATGACTGACATCCAATATTTCTCACCATGTGCAAAAGAGCCCATTACTAGTTCAAACGCTTTACAACAACAGAACTTTTATAGTGTAGACCTTGGCATGATCCAATAGAACATGAGAGACTGTCTGCACAGCATTTTAGGTCTTGGAGTTTGGGTTTCACTGTTAACTATCATTACCACATTATCTAGATTGTTTTGTTTTTATGCAGAAATCTCGTGTAATTCATCTTTCCCAAGACTTGTATCTTTCAGTCCTGGTACTATATAATTCCTTAAATCTACAACCATAAGAATTACATAATGATGTTTACTACAATAAACTTGTTAATAGAATATTGATGGTGTTTATATGGGAAAGTGTGAAAATGACGTCAATTCATGATAAATAGTACAGGTACCAGTTTGTATGTTTGTTTGTACAAAACAACCTGCTATACAAGACCAACGAGTCATGGTACAAGCGAACATTGTTTTGATGTTACAAGTTCACCATTTACTCTGACAATGAATTTTCGGCTAGACTTTCTCCAGCTTTCCTTGACTATAGTAGAATATTGTTGTGATAATACTGATCCACCATTCACTTCTCTGTGGGTAGACCTCTGTAGAAGGAAATGGTTCTTTCCTTCTGGAAAATGAGCCCCTCCCCTCTTCCAGCAGAGCTGCCAACAATTAAATAAATTCTTCTCCAAAAAATCTCAATAAACAACCTCCCTTCACCATGTAGCACTACAGCCGTACTCCATTGTTCTTTTGCAGTCTTTAAATGAAGTTCATTGTTGTTTAGTTAAGGTCCACAGGTCTTTGTTAAGATTATTTGTATAGTGGAAATACCTGGACTGCAAGACCACCTGCAGTAAAGTGAAAAATTCTGCTTCCAAAGGGTGGATGGGCTGTAAAACCTTGAACAAAGATAATGACTGGGATCTTCTTGACTGATTACTTTTCAAGCTCAGAATGTAAGATATGACCATACTTTGCTTGTATGATTAACTTGTTGGCATGCCCCACACTGTTTCCAACACATAATGAATGTTTATCATTGCATCTTCAGTCAGTGCATCGCTGTCAACCACAATTGCACACGAGCAGGTTGTACATGGATCTGAGCAATGCTCCCTATATTAGTGAGCAGTTTGCTATCATCATTTAGGGTAATAATCATTAATGGTCAATGGCATGTGTGTGTGTGTGTGTGTGTGTGTGTGCGCGCACGCACTATACAACTACAACTAACACCGAATCTATATGCTACATGGTTCTTTATTCTTCTTTCACTGTCAAGTTAGAGGTAGTAAGTGTAGGAACTGATAGCATTTCTGCCATGACTTTCTGACATGACTTTCTGACATGAACATTAAACTCAGTTTTGAGAAGTGACTGCATTGTCTCTATAATGGCCTCTTCCAAAGCCTGTAATGTTGGGTATAATTAGTATACTAATGTAGTAGTTGTTGTAACTTACATAGTAGCCTTCAATTTCCACTCCTTCAATAAAGTTCATTTCTGTTGAAAGACATTTTAGCCAGTGAGTATTGTGGATCATGTATACAATTGTGTTGGTAGCCTTAACAATCATGAGACAATACTCCTGCATCCCTTCCATGCCATTCTCAAACATGTTTTCACAGTAATCATCCAAACCAGGTGTTAGCTCTAGTAGTCTGAAGAGAGTGGTATAATTTACTGTAATCTTATGTAATTGTAACATACTTTTTACACAGTTCTACTCCCATTGTTTTCAGTCCAATTTTGACAACTTTCTTCCACTGCACCAATGTACCATGGCTCCATAATGTAGTGAGCATGTACTAATCTATAGTAAGCAGAGCCATTTAAGCTGGCTGTATTACAAGTAGGCCTGTAGACAGCTAGACAGTAGTAAAACATGTTGTGACGTACCAACTGATAACAGTGTGGGATTAGCCAGTATTTTAGTAGTTGCAATGAGGAAATGGTCACCTATATTTCTAGTGTTGGAATCTGAAACTTTATGTTTGTAAGGTAATACTGGTGGGCTCTGAAACCCAAGTAGTAGTTAAATGTTTATCAAGTGTGAGTCAGACAAGGAAATGATTCAGGTAGATATCAATACTACATACATACATTAATTAAGCTGTAGAATGCAATTTCTATGTAGTGTGTGTGTGTGTGCGCACATGTGTGTTTTGATGTGTTTCAGAAAAGCACTGCATTTACTGTTAACACTTTTTACACTGCAGCCATAATAACTAATAATGATCTTCGTCCGGACTCATCATGGTCAGACATTTTAGTCAATGACTTTTGGGGCACACCACTCCAACACAGTGGCAGCCACAAATCATATCGGCCTGTTTGTGTTGCCACTTTTAAACTAAATTACTTACTCAGAGAATTTGAACCTTTCGGTTATCACCTAATTAATGTTATTTTACTTTCTTCTATTTGACTGAACATATATTTGGGACTGCAACATTTCCAAGACTTATAGCAACACTATTATTCATATTACATCCCATACATACTGAAGCTGTTGCAGGTGTTGTTGGTAGAGCTGAGATTCATGCTTGTCTGTTTTTCCTATCATCTCTACTAGCCTATTTCAGGAGTGTACAATACAGTTATAATAGTACAGTAACAAGTGTGGACTTCAACTGGTATTGGCTGGTGTGCAGTATGTTATGTGCTGTATTAGCATTATTTTCTAAGGAGCAGAGTGTAACAGTATTGGGAGTGTGTGGTGTAGTGGATGTGTTCTTAATCAGTCAGGTCAATGTGGAACTGAAAGACTTCCTAAGGTAATGTGCTTACGTAAACACTGCACATTTCTTTTTACTTCCACCACTTCCACTTTGGTGATGTTGGATAGATAAGATTTTGTATTTCCCTCTTAATATGGCCTTTGCAGGTTTGTAGGATCATTTTAACCATTACATAACTACTGTTAATGTGTTACAAAATGACTTGATAAACACTAATGCTTCTTTTTTTTATCCCTGTAGCCCAGATTATCAGGGCTCAGAAGACGGTTGACAGTCATCATACTGACATTACTGGGATTATTTGGTCTTCATTTTTATGTGATGGGAAACAAGCCACCATTCTTTTCAGCTTCAGATAACCCAGCTGCTGATTCAGACAGTTTCTTAACACGTACACTGATTTTTCGTTACCTGCCAATGCCGGTTCAATACCTGGTTACTGCTGTGTCCATCTACCCTTAGTTTTGACTGGTCCATGGGGGCAATTCCTGTACTTCATTCTTTAAACGACATAAGAAATCTCTTTACAGTAATTTGGTACAGTAGTTTAGCAGTCATTTTATTTGCTTGTATCAAGAACTTGAGAGTAGCCATTATATTTAGTGGCACTGGAGGGGTAGACAGGTGTCAAGTGTTGCTGGTTGGGTTGTGTGTGATGGTGTTGCCATTTATCCCAGCTACAAACTTGTTTTTTTTTAATGTTGGATTTGTTGTGGCAGAGAGGATCGTTTACATACCCAGTATTGGATTTTGTTTTGTTAATTAGCTGTAGAAGGGATTTATCTGATCCACTGCAACTGTAGTAGTCTGATGAAGAAAGTGACTTGTCCATATTTAAAGGAGTAAGAGTGTTTAATAAAGTCAGGTGCTTTTGGTGTTTGTGATATTTTTCTTTGTTTTGTTTGTTGTGAGGACATACGAGAGGAACAATGGGTTTTTCTCCTTTCAGCAACTTTTCAAGCACACCTTATGTAGCTAAAGTCATTGAGCAGGCTGTAGGACCAGGTGTCCTATAGACCTTCAGCACTTGTGCTGTAAAGCATTAATAAAAAAAAAATTGTGTGTGTGTGTGTGTGTGTGCGTGCGTGCGTGCGTGCGTGTGTGCGTGCGTGCGTGCGTGTGTGTGTGTGCCCACCCAGCTGTAACATCAATGGGTACCTGGTGTAAACTGGGGAAACAAATGCTCAACTGTCCATGTCTCGAGCAGCTGAAGGTCCAGGTGGGACTTTGGGTGCCCACACCTTCAACTGTGAGACATGGTACAGCCTCCTGCGGGTTACTAGTCCTGCCCCAGGAGGGCATGCCTGCATAGCACCTGAGTAGCGCACAGCTACCCTAGTGCCGGCCACAGGGCAGCATGACCGCTTAACGGCAGCTGAAGGCTTTTTTTTTTTTTTGCTTTGTGTGTGTATGTCTGTATGTATGTATGTATGTTGTGGATCATATTGCCATGTACTGTTTTACATGTGAGCTGTTTTTAAATGCCAAGGTGTATGATTTTTCACTTAATAATGGTGTAACATCTCCTTTGTAACTACTTCAGGGGAACACTTCTTTATGGTGAAGGACAGTACCCACAGGCCATGGACTCATTTCAAAAGGCCACAACCTTTCTGGCAGGTATGTTGGGCGTGTCCTTAATTCATGTACTTGCATAGCTTCAATACTGTACTGTAGTAATCATTTGTTTTTATGGTATGTACATGCACACTTATACTCATTTTTGTGTTACTAGCTGCTCACCTAAACCTTGGTTTGACGTTGTCTGCACTGGGACATGTTGTAGAGGCAGAAAAGGTGATACATACTGGTACTATTACATGTTATTACATTGTTCACACACCAGGTGTTGAAGCATTGTGCTGTTATTAACTCTGATGGAGTGAAAGATCCTAAAGCTCACATGAGTTCAGGTACAGACTAGACAACCTCAAACAGTATAATTATAAAATTTATAGTCTTGAAATGAGCACATTAAGATAAATAGCATGCTTAAAGTGACAATTATCAACAAGTTTTATGGACTCAGTGGGAGGGAAAGACTATAGCTATTTATGTTAAATCCACAGTCACTACTAATGCCTGCTATAAATGCAACTCTGGTAGCTATTCTGTACTGACTGGTCTCCACGTGTCATAATTTCATGTTTAAAGACATGATCATGATGCATGCAGTCATCCTTGTGTTTCTGGTGGGGTATACTTTGCTGCTACTTCCTTTACAGTAATCCACTACTATATCCACTATACTTAATCACTACACACTAGTGATCCACTGAAAGCCTATACACTCTCTGTACACTTACACAGCTCAATTCATTATCCATCATGTATACTACTTACACACAACACAACACTTCTATACCTGTACTGGGTGTACTCTATCAGTCTTGGGATAGTGGTAGTTCTCCTTTGAAGTAGCAATAGGACAGTAGTAGAATCCTTCAACAACTGCTATTGTTTGAATTACTGGACTAATTCTTACTTTTAACAAGTATTGTAGGCTAAAGGGAGTCTTCAGTGATCACAGCATATTTGTATATCAACAGCTACCAGTGTATATTATATGCTATTGCCTGTCCCACACACGGCTGAGCTGATTTTCTGCCTCAGTTTTAATGTCTCAGTAGCCTGGAGGCCAGGAGAGGCCATATTAGATAATTATGCACAAAATGTTCAAATTTGCACCTGAAAAAAGATAGAATGTGCAAACAAATTGTGAGTTTGTAAAACTAGTTTTGATGTCTAACAGTTTTTGTGTTGTAAAAATTATATGAGAATTTCTTACGCAAAATTTTTAGCTATAGAAGGTTTTCAAACATTAACTGTGTGGTTTGCTGTTGGCTTTAGCTAATACTGTAACTTATGGCTAGCTTTCAACTAAGACACAATAAGAATCAAGAACATGGCTAAATCCTTTTTTCCACTGTGGTTACCGGTACTGCAAAAGATCAAGTTACTCTAGTAGTGCAGTCATTAATGCAAAATTCATTCAGTGTAAAAATACTTTTGCATGAAAATTTATTTTGCATGGAAATAAAGTGAATTATAATACAGTGCACTATTGCATGTAAACGTTTCTCTCTTTCAGTGACATCTTGTTTATTTAATCTTGGAAACTTGTATGTGGAGAACAAGAGACATAAGGTAAGATACAATATGGTCTACAATGATGTAGGAGGCTGTGTTGGTGTTGAATGAAGCACTACAGAAGAAACCAAGAGACTACAGTACACAAGGAATACACAATTTGTTAGGTGAGTTAGAGGCTAGTATCCCTATATCTAGTTCTACAGCAAATCCATTAACAGTTCATTTTGTTTTAAAAGCTTGCTCTCAATTTTGATATCAGTTGTGAAAAGCAGTGCCTACCGTATGTTTTATTAGAGTGAGTAATTGAAATAGAGCTCTAGTGTACCATATAGAGGGATTAAACTTTGGCAAATTTGGTGATTTGCTACAAATTTGCCAAAGTTTAACCCGCCAATTACTTGTAGCTCCTCAGATTAACATCTTTATAGCTAAACATTGAGCTTGAATTCACCTAAGTTTATTTCAATTTAGCTTGCTATTCGTCAAAGTTTACCTCCATCAAAGTTTCCCTCTATATAATATTTATTTATTTATTTATCAAATTCTGAACACTTTTTATGAATGAAGTGGTATGCAGCTACACATTCATAATATCGTATAATTGTACATTTACAGTTGTGTGTTATCTATGTCAGTATTATTAGGGAAGGCGTACACATTTATTGGAGATTTAGAAAACGCTGAGCACTACTATAATAATTGTGATTAAAGCAAAAGCTGATCATCTACCAGTTATACTTAACTATTCACAGTTTCTTATACAATGAGTAAGGTGTTCTTTGTTGTGATCATCTAACGGCATTCAAAAGTGTTGACTTTCTGTGTTTTTATTTCTAATTTACTATTCTAGTAAAAGGCATAGTTGTATCACTGTACTTGATTTAAAGTCATCATTAGGAACTTATTCTATAGGCTACTTTAAAGGATGAATAACCATTGTAACAACAGTTTCTCATTTGAGGCAATGATGAGTAGTGGCTGGTTTTTCAGTTGATAGGAGCTAAGCACAAAATTATATGTGTGTTGCTGTTACTTTGATTGAACCTTATAGGATACACTGTATAACTTTGCTAAACACACTTGAATGATGGATACACTTCACAGGGTCGTATTCAAGAAGCAAAGGAGTTGCTAATCCATGGTGTGGGATATAATCCTGACAGACACGAAGTGTATGCTTCTCTTGGTAAGTAAATGATAAGTACTATTTTACAATAATAGCTATTGTAGTGTTGACTTTCTTGGTTGGCAAGTTGTAAGTTGATTGCTTATGTAAATGTTGATTTGTTGACCTTCAGGAGAAGTATTGGTGCAGAGTGGTGACACTGGCAAAGGAATTGAAGCATTTGAGAAAGCTAGTCAACTTGCACCAAATGATGAGAATTTACTGTTGTCTGCTGCTCATTGTTTGATAGGTGTATGATGTGATGCATAGTATATATCTGTTATAGCGGAACTAAAATTATCTTCTTTTTAATCAATGCCATTGTGATTGCTCTATTGTTTAATGATCATCTAGTTATGTTACAGTGTTCCCTTGATTATCTCAATTCTCAGTTATCTGAACACTCAACAGTGAAAATGACTGTTCTATTAAAGTGTTTTGTTTAAAGTGTGCATTAATTTGGATGTGATTTTTTCTCATGATCAAGAGAAATGGCATTTTAGCCAACCTGATGATTATAATAGTGACAACAGTAAAGGCAATAATAGTTAACTCTTGGCAAAGAGGATTACAGAAATTAATGAAAATGAGATTAAGTAGCTACATGAACTGTGTGCTGGGATTAAAAATAATGTGCTAAGCAATAATTCCAGTACCACTGCATGCAGCTGTAGTTACATAATTCCTTTATAAAGTATAGTTGCTATGTAGAACACTGCCAGCTGTGTTTGTTGTCTGTTGAATAAAGTTTGTACGAGACATTGTATTGGCGTATATGATAACATAAGGCACTATAGCAACATGCAGGAATTTGAGTATACTGCAAATCTTAATTGAGATAACTTCAAAAACTTCTTGGGTGAGGTGCACATGTTTGTCCTATATTACATCAACACTCATGCATCAAATTCTACCAGCCATCTGGCTCCACCCAATCACAAAATCAACATCCATGACCGGCACACTAATTCAGCAACTATATTTCAACTGTTGTGAACTTTGGCTAGCTAGCTAGCTTCATAATTATAGACTTTTACCCCTCTCTATTTATTATATTTATAATTGTAAGACTCAAATATGTACAATGATTAATTACAAATTAAATTAGAATGTAAGAAAGTAATTAAGTAATTGAAGAGATCACTAGTGTACAAGTGTAGAGAATTGTTGTAGAGTTGGTGCATTGACAGTGACACTTGGTAAAGCATTCCACTGAGGGATTACTCGTGGAAAAAAGCTGAACTTGTAGCTATTAACTGTCGAAGATATTGTAGCGCAAATCTTTTGTTGTGACCTCTACTGATGAGAGAGTTATTTCTAGGAGTGAAACGTCTATTAAACCATTTAAGATTTTATAAAGAACCAGGGCCACCCACATGGGGGGGAGCAACTGGGACATTTTGCCACGGGCTCCAGGAGGTCCATGAATACCTATTTAAAAGATCGATATACTAATAGAGCAGTCATATCTAGATACTCCAATAGAGCAGTCATATCTAGATACTCTAATAGAGCAGTCACAGTATTCTTTGGAGTAGTTTAGCTTATAAAAAAGGAGAAATGGTTGGTGAGGGGCAGCTATTGTCATTGTCAGCATGTAATGATCTTTTTTTTTTTTTGGTCTTCAATGGAAACCTCCTTGCCCCTGGGGCCCCACTTTAACTTTTAACACTTTGCCCCGGGCCCCTTAATTTCTCTGGGCGGCCCTGTAAAGAAAACACACCTCTCCCCTCCCTTAAATCCTAATTCCCGCCCCTCTTCCAAAGGAGAAATCACTGAATGGTGATACTCTTAGACACGTGATTACAACACCACGTGGGAGGCACGTGCACCACATGTGTTTACGATACGAGTCACACTAGTCTCGCGGCGCCCGACCCTAAAAGGAGCCTCTTTTTAGGGTCGGGCGCCGCGAGACTAGAGTCACACCAGACCGCGAGGGCAACCGCGAGGGCAACCGCGAGGGCAACCGCGAGGGCAACCGCGAGGGCAACCGCGAGGGCAACCGCGAGGGCAACCGCGAGGGCAACCGCGAGGGCAACCGAGACGAGCACATGCACAATGCTTTGGATAAGCTAGGGTATGAAGTGCGATGGCGTTCAGAAGAAATAAAGTTATGATAATCAAGGTCTGTGTTAGCAACAGAAATGTAACCAGAATATTTCACAGCTGGCGTTTAGTGTGTTTAGGCTTTCACTGGCAGGCTAGTGTTTGTACAGACGTGGCAGAACGTCATGAATGTTTAGCAACCAGTGGAACCATATGCGTGCCTAGTATTCTGTTTCACCCCTAAATGATAATTTTTTTCATAGGATCCAAAGGAGAAGCTGGATGAGTAGCCGCTACCATTATATTACTATCTATGCCACTACCTTACCATCTGTGAGCTCAATCCTTGTAGCCCCACTCTGCAAGGCCCAGGCATTAGGAAAAGTAGAGGTCCTTTTGGAAGGGGAGAAGAAGCACCAGTGTTTGGTGGTATATGTATGGCAGCTCAAATTATTGGGGAAGGAGATCTAAGAGTATGCGGACATTTTTGGCTAGAGAGGCAGAACTGGGATTTAGTGTAAATTTCACAGTAACTTGTAACTTCTACAAACTGCTCCTTTATGATCCTGGTGGATTTTGAAGGTTAGTAATTTTTTGTGGGTTCATTAGACTGGTCAGGCACTGATTGTCTGTCAGCATTTACTGGTAATTGTGGTTACATTTTTGTTTCCAACACAGACCTTGATTATCATAACTTAACTATCTCACCCTTAGTAGCAGTATGTCAGTAATTCCTTTGATGTTTAATCAGAAAATAGATTCTAGGGCTTTGGCAGTTGTTTGAAGATCGAAGGAATGTTATTTATAAAAATCTGTTTATGAGTGTGAAAGATTACCAGACTGATATAAAAACCATGGTGCCTGGCAGAATAATGGTTACTGTTGTAGTGCTCTATGAAATTTTAGTTGATGTGTTACTAAGAATGGAGATTTTAAATACGGTAGCTGGAAAATTCACCACAAGAAGGGATTGCTGGGGTAGTATTGTAAACTATTATCTGTCAAGAAATGTTGGGCATAATGGGGTAAGTAGAATTCAAGCAAAACGGGAACAGGACAAGAAAGCAACCCACAGAAAATGTCTGATAAAGTTATCATGGAATATACAGGTTGGATTGTATAGCACAATGTTCTTTGCAGCATTGTTTGGATCCTTTCTCTAAAATCCTCGAAACACTCTAATAGAGCAGTCACCTGCCCATTAAAATACTCTAATAGAGCTATCAATACAATATATATAATAGTTAGCTTACTCATGAGCTACAATTATTTAGCTACAGGGTATACTACATTAAACGCCATAGCTTTGATAATAGCCACACCTGCTCAAGCAAGTTGTACTACCACGATAGTGACTTGGCTGTAGCAAGAACCACAACTATGTCACCAGGTATCACGTCTTCCAGTTCAGCAGTTGGCTTGTCATTTAATAATATTGGTTTTCTACTGTTTCCTTCTATTTGAAATCCATGACTGTAAGAGTACCAAGAGGTAGCATCCAGCACTATCGGTGTGGCTCAACTGTAGCCCACCAAAACCATGTACGTGACAGGTCACCTATCAACTCCTTTTCTCTTCTGTAAACTCTTTTCACCCTATACACCTTAGTTTTTCACGAAGCAATGCACAAAGTCACAAATTCATTCTCACAGACTGCCAGCATGTGCACCAAAGTATTAGAATATTCCTTGCCTTACACATGATTCCTGGACAAAATAGCTGGGATGCTGGGTAGCTAATTTGACGTAGCACTGTTTATAGCCTGGTTCATATCAATTTGTAATGGTAAATTGCTATTTTTGATTGTGTAGCTACAGCTTTACCACATGGCTTCTGTTCTCGCTTCTGCTGCTGGTCAGACGTTTGACCGAACAAGTCACCAAATGGTTGAAATGGGAACTTGCTTGGAAAATGTCTGATGGCTGACTTATTTCTGGCACTGCACCACTATTCTAAACCTGGGAATATCACCGAGGGAGGGAGTGTTGGCATGGAGTTGATACCCCTTTGACTTTGTATGAATGACATATGGCTCGACCTGCAATGGTTTGGTCAGATCGTCTCTGCCATTGGGGGTGCCTCCCCAGGGGATCCAAGGCGAATCCTTCAGATATAGATAAGGGTGGAATGGCAAGATTATAAGTTGATTGGGGTTTACTATAGGGGATCCAAGGCGAATCCTTCAGATATAGATAAGGGTGGAATGGCAAGATTATAAGTTGATTGGGGTTTACTATAGCTACTGGGCAGGTTCCTAATCATCTCTGATGTTGATTGATGTGTTCACTGATACCAGTGGAAAATTTTGGTGCCTGCTTTGGACATGTGACCTCTGATACTTGTTGAATGGCTATTGTCTTTAGTGGTTATGGCATGCTCTGATACTTGTTGCTAGTGTGTATTGAAGGTGTCATCACCACGGTTTCCCTGATATTGGACCCTGGACACTCTGGGTGTCCTTTACAACCCTTCGAAAAGTGATATGTTTATTGAATTTGTCACTATTGGTACTGGGTCCATTGTTGAAATTACTACCAAGGCTTTCCTGTTTGAGGAGGCTTGGTTTTTCTCTGTCCCTCACATCCCTGGAACTGTAGGAGTGGCTAAACAGCTGTTTGGGCACTTCTGATGACTACCACGTGGTATTGTATTAATTTTAGAGGTGTACCGATATACCGATACATATCGTATCGGTGGCCGATATAGACATTTCTACTATATCGGTGGGAGCAGATATTGCTGCTAAAAACCGATACGATACACCGATATACAACTGAACTATCTTGAGGACACTGTCCAATGATCAAGCCATATTATAAACCCTACTATTTAGCTAACAAGGGCGGGAAACAGTAGTTATCTTCCTTGTCTAAAAGCAGTATGTTACGTGAAGCCAACTAAGTGCGTGGATAATTACTGTTTTGTTGTCACAAAGCTTACCAATCATACAACAAACACTCATAGTGATGAGCCTGGGGAAACAGCAAAAAGATGAACCAAGAGTACAGCATAAAACAACCAGCCATCTCTACAAGCCATTAAAATACGGAGTAATCCGGACTAATCTTGGCAGGGGCATGTATTAAAATATTTGTGGGTGCCTTATAGTCTGAGCTGTCAATAGAGGCCATACCACCATGGGTAACCAAGCATAGCCAATAATCTTAAGACTGTCTTCAGTAGTTTCTTCAGTAGCTAAATAAAGTTAAACATGGCATATGTGGTTCTTCAAACATAAATAGCTACACTTAGTTATATCGGTATATCGTATCGGTATCGTATTGGTTTGAAAATGATTAATCCATATCGTATCAGTATCGGATCGGTTTAGTTTTCTTATATCGGTACACCTCTATTTAATTTTTTTTTTTTTTTGCTGAAATGAATCACCAAATTTGACTTTCTTGAAGGTTCCTTCACATGTCACTAGAGAGAGGAGTCAGTTGCTTGTTGAGATAGGAGAAGCCTTGCAATGAAGCCAATCTGAAAAATGTGTTGAGGCGTTTCTTAGAAGCTTCAGAGCTTGTTGTGCAGACACTACTGTGTTTCTGGAATTTGGAGGGATTCCTACCAGTCTGATTCTAGCACGTTCACCAGATGTGTGGCAGTGTTTAGGATGAATCTTTAAGGCTATGTAGCTAGATTTCTGTCCACCACCTTTGTTCCATACAACATTCTCAATTGGTCCAGCTTAGGAACCTTGGCGTGGGATGTGTCAGGAATAGGTTACTTTTCCTTAATGCCTTCCTCCTCTGCATTAACATTGTGTGTGAGAAAGCCTGTCTTCCACGATTTTGGCTGTTGTAGAGTGTACATGGTGTTCACTATTAGAGCCAGAGTCCAATATCTCCCAGTCCCAGAAGATTTCTTCTGGAGTCTTGTCTTGTGAGTGGGGTGGGGATCTTGCTTTGTCTCCTGGACTGGTGATAGGTCTGCTCTATTAATACGGAAATATGGTGAGAGCTTGCTCTGTTTTTAGGTAGTGACGTAGTTCTGCTAAGCTGTGTTTTTTAAAGAATGCCATTAGACCAACCATTGTTGCACTGTGAAGTTTAAATAATTGAGGTGATTTTTAAGTTGTGTTGTGACTGGAGGGTGGAGGATATTCTATGCACATGTTTAGTGTTGTGACAAGCTTAGAGAAACATGGGAGACTAGTTAATGCTAATTCTTTTAATGCAAATTGAAACACATTACCTATAACAATATAGAGTGGTTCTATTAAAGTGTGTCATAGTGCCAGATTAGCAATTTCTTTTATGTTAAATACCTTTGTTATGTGGTAAAACATTCATCTTAGTCTGGATGTGTTTTGGATGGTCATGCATCCCACTCTATAGGGAACTCTTTTAGAGCTGATGTCATCCTTGGACTTTGCTTTGTCTCCTGGACTGGTACAAATGCAGTTATGCGGTTTCCAGCAAGGATTAACCTGAGTGGAGTGTATACCTGGTTCTCACAAAAGAGAAAGCTTGTACAGTTGGGTGACTTAAATCAAAGCAGTCACGATGTCTCCAGGAATTTAGAATACTCAGCTACAGAAGCACATTATATTTCATCTATACAAAGTTTCATAATGCTGTATACATGGAATACTCCATAATGCCGTAATTTAAATGATTTGTACGTACTACAGACAATAAAGAATGTCTCGCAAACTTCATAGGTGAACTCTTCTTGTAGTAGTACTTGAACAGTCTCAATGATGACATCTTCTAACACCTACACATGTGTAATATTCTCTATAAATTCATTTGTTGTCAAGGTGACGATATAGCAGAGTCTTGTACAATGTATATAGTTCATTTATACTCAATTGCACATGAACAATGAAATAGTTTTTGCCAGGTATGTATGCTAATATGTCTCACTAGTTCTTTTCGTGTTTACTGCAATATATATATGAAGACATTTCCTGTTTGAAGAATTTAGGATATAATATCTGTATTTTATCTGTTGCTGCAGTCGTTCGTACCTGAAATATATATAGTTTTACAGCTTGGATAAAACACTCCTCAAAAGTATATAGCAGATAACTATTTTCACATTATATATATGATACTTTTAATACAGCATGAAATGCAACAAATTTGTATCATTAGGGCAACACATGGTTTACATGCTCTTCGGTTAATGCATATATAGCCTAAATCTATTTCTTACTCTTACAAAAACTCTAGGCCAATATATGTTGATACATATTGTTTCTGCAATGTTAGTTCCTAACGTGCTGTCATTGTAATAGATGCCTTGAATGACACAAAATGGTGTGTACTAAGGAGGAAGTGCTTGTTGTAATGTTATTGGAAGGAGACTAGGACAACCTGTGTAGATGCTGTTATGACAACTGATTGAGTGGTCTTCTATCATTTCTTACAGTTCACATGTCTGGAACATACTCCTTTATTTACTTGTGTTGCAAAATTTACAGAAATGCTACTGATATAGAAACACATCTACACCGTCATTGACAACTGTTGGATGTGCTCTAAGTAGTGTATGAGTTGTCATGATCACTTTTAACATGAAATCATGAAGTTCGTAAACTGCAAATACATTATGGGTTGCTCTGTATTACAGAAATCAAGTCAGAGCAGTCTAATCCTTGCTACTGACCGTTCAGCAGGTTATCAACAGTCATACACTGGTCATACAAAAGAGAATACTACAGTATTGATGTAATTTGTAGTTGAAAATATAAATTTGGTCTACATGCTATTTGAACCATGTGTGTACAGGTCTTTGAAATACAAACTGTGATGTAGTGGAATATCTTGTGGACTAGCATCGGTATACAAACTAGCCACCAAGTTTGTGCTCTATATAAGTCATTGCTCATAGTGGCTCCTGTTTATGACATTGAATCTGTTGGAATTTGTGAAAAGATATTAAATGTCCGTTACTAATTGTTCTTTAAGCTTCATCAGATGCTTGCAAGGAGGTAAAGTACTTGCTTGTTTCCTTATTGCCTCTATTCCTTCTTAAGTCACAATACTGAGATGGTGTTTTGGTCTTATATTATGTTATCATGCTAGTAGTATCAGGTTGCCGTTTAGATTATTGTCTAATTGACATACTTCTAACTCTTGATACTTACATTGCATTGTGATTGTTCCTATTTATATATACCAGCTAACTACATATACATCTTAAACATTTGATAACCATGGTGCATTGTAACAAGTGTGCATTGATATTGCAAATATAGTATTTAGTCTGTAAGCATATTGGTATCTACAGGCAGTTGGTGAAGATGTTTATAGAACATCTGTCAAGACTAGCTTCACAAGTGAACTCAGTTTGAAGCAAAAGCTTGCAAAATTCAATGATGGTGGCATTTTCCAAACAATATCTACACATGTACAAGATAAAGACCGATCATTAATATTATCATAGATACTTACGATATATCCATTGACGTCTACTCCATATATAGTGGCCATCCTGAGAGCAATGCTTTTCAACTATTGTGTGTTTGTAATATTTTCTATAAATCTGTTTGTTTTGTTACTGAATGGCAGAAATTTTGTAATTAACCTTTCCTGAGACTTGCATCTTCTAGTCCTGGTACTAATACCTTAAATCAACAACTGTAAGAACTACTTGTAACTAGGCAGATGCTAGGAGCATCGTGGGGCGAGCCTGAAGGGAATTTAGAAGCTATGGGTACGAGGTAATAATATTCAGACTTGTCTTCAAAAGACTGCTGTACCGAGACCAAGAACCCGAGAGATCTGAAACTTGGTACACAAGTTGATGAAGCATTGGCCTACCTGGAGATGTGCAGAATGTTTGAATATTTATTGTAGTTTAGGAGAAATGGTGTCCGATATTGGAGCCCGTCCGATATTAGGTGAGCTCCTCTACTAAAATATTTTTGTGAGTTTTACAAATTTATATATAGCAAACATACTAATCCTGTCTTCTCTGCTGTATGATTCTAACCCTTTGCTGTTGTGCAAATTGAGCACGTCTTCTCTGACATTCTCTGTTTCTCCTTCGTCTTTCTTCTGCTACCTGTGGAGTTTCTCGATCTCTTCTCAATCTATACTGCTCTCTTCTTCTAAGGTGTTCTTCCCTATCCATGATAAATAAAGAGATTGATTTATTTCATTTCATGGTTGACGACGCGTGGCGGAGTGTAACAGGTTGACGACACGTGACAAAGCGTGACAGGTTGATGACACGTGGCGGAGCGTGACATGGTCGATGACACGAGCATATATGGAAGTGCTGTAATCTATGCCGTTTATTTTTCCGTGACATGGTCGATGACACGAGCATATATGGAAGTGCCGTAGTCTACGCCGTTTATTTTTCCGTGACATGGTTGATGACACGAGCATATATGGAAGTGCTATAATCTTCGCTGTTTACTTTACCGTGGCATGGAGTATAGTGGGCATTAATTCGGTAAGTTTTCTGATTTCTTTTGTAATTGTTTGCGCATGGTGAATGACATGAATTTACGTGGGCAACTCGCTAGTGTGGGGCTCGCTCAGGCTCGCCCCAATGATATTTAGTACAATAAACTTGTTAATAGAATACTGACGGTGTTAATCAAAATGATGTCAATTGGAATTACAGTACATACAGTGGAGCCCATAACAACCTGTACAGGTGCCATTTTGTCTGTACAAACAGCCTGCTATACAAGACCAACCAGTCAAGGTACGAGCAAACATTCTTAAACTGTATGGAATACTCTTACAAAAGAATCACTTTCCAACTTCTTCTAGTGACTTTTCTCCAGCTATGGCGAAATGTTGTTCACACAGTACTGGTTCATTTACAAATGAATGTATAGACCAGAGTAGCTAAATATCACTACACACAACAATCAGTTAACCATGTAGTATTGTTAGATAGGTATACTCACTGATGATCACTATGATGTGGCAGTTAAGAAAGATGACTATTGTCTCTAGTGGCTGAGACTGTGGAACATGCTTTGATACCTGTTGTAGTATATATGGTTTTACACTTGATGGTGTCTTCCATCACCATAGTTTTCCTGGTGTTGGACCTTGGACACTAGGCTGTATTCTGAGTGTCCTTTACAACCTTTTGAAAAGTGATGTACTTTGATACGTTTATTCAGTTTGTCACTATTGGTACTGGGTCCATTGTTGAAGTTACTACCAAGGTTTTCCTATTTGAGAGGATTCAGGCTTGGATTTTCTCTGTCCCTCACCGCCCTGGGACTGCGGGAGTGGCTCCCCTGAAAGAGCAGCTCTTTGGGTACTAAGTGATGACCATGTGGTCTCACATATTTTGAATCACCAAATGTGACTTTCTTGAAGATTCCTTCACCTGTCACTAGAGAAGAAGCCATTTGCTTGTAGCCTTGCAATGATGCCAAACCGAAAAATTTGCTGAGGCATTTCTCAAAATATATACAATGTATATACAATGTATATACAGACATGCATTACAGTTTGTTTTGTAACGAAGTGAATTTAATAATAATTATTATGGAGGAAGTAACAGTACAACACTACACCTAGCTGCTTTCAACTGCAACTACTAACACAACTCATCATCAATACTGGTTGGGATAAAGTGGCGGAGGGTCATTTTGTAATAATATTTCCACTGACAGTTGTTGGAGGCCAAGCCAACCTAAGTGATAATCCATTCTTGATGGTATAATCAGCTGTTGAAAAAAAAGTTTATAACACAAAGGGAGCGCAAACCTCAAGTCCCATTGCAGTATGTAAGATGGGTCAGTATAATTATGCTGATATATATATATATATATTTGCTTGATGTATCGTGATATTGTACTCTTAGTTCATAATGTGCTGTCATTTTAACAAATTATGTAAAAATGGTATCTATACTAAGGAGGAATTGTTTTAAAAATGTTATTGGAAAGAGTAAGTAGTGCTTGAGTTATTATGATCACTTTCAATATGAAATCATAAAGTTCGTAAACTTCAAATAAAATACAATCATTACTGGATTGCTCTGTGTTACAGACATCAAGTCATATCATTCTAATCCTTGATACTGACTGTTCTGCAGGTTATTAGTGGTCACTGGAGAATACTACAGTGTTGATGCCATTGTAGTTGGAACACAAATAAGGGTTTGCTTACTATTTACACCGTGTGTACAGGTCTTTGAAGTGTAATCTGTTATGTAGTGGAATATCTTGGACTTTGTTTCTATACATACCTGTCCAGCTAACTACATATTCATCTTACACCATGGTGCATTATAGCAATTGTGCGTTGATATTGTAAATATAGTATTTAGTCAATAAGCATATAGTGAACTCGGCTTTAAGGAAGGCTTGCAAAGTTTCAATGATGCCATCTTCCAGCACCTACACATGTACAAGATAAAGACTGATCATTAATATTATCATAGATACTTACGATATATCCACTAATGTCCACTCCATAGGTAATGGCCATCTTGAGGCCAATGCTCTTAAGCCATTGTGCGTCTGTAATGTTTTGCACTAGTCGGTTTGTTGTGATCACCGAGTGGCAAAAATCCTTTGTTCATCATTCCCAAGACTGGAATCCAGTCCTGGTACTAATTCTACAACAACAAAAATATTATTTGTAATGATGCTTACTACAATAAACTTGTTAATAGAATATTGATAGTGTTAATCAAAATGACGTCAATTGACGAATTATAGTACATACAGTCTAGCCCACAACAACCTGTAGAGGTGCCATTTTGTCTGCTTGTGTGTACAAAACAACCTGCTATACAAGACCAACCAGTCATGGTACAAGCAAACATTGTTTTGATGTTACACTGTGTGGAAGCTCACCATTTACTCTGACAAAGAATTACTTACTTTTTGCACAACTTTTTTCCCACTTCTTCTAAACTTATTCTACTGGTGACTCTTTTCCAGCTTTCTTTAACTATGGTAGAATCTTTCTGTGACAATACTGGTTCACTGTTCATGATCTACAAATGAATGGACAGACCAGAGTAGCTAAACATCACTACACACAACAATCAGTTAACCATGTAGTATTGTTAGATAGGTACACTCACTGATGATCACTATGATGTGTAAGTAAAGAATGAACTTGACAATTCACCGGTATCACCAGAATTGACATGTTTAAAATAGTAACGTGTTGTATTAATGGATATCAGCACATTCCAGTGGGAACCATGAAAGATTGCTATTTGACAATGTGCTTTAACATTAAACAATGGCTGTTTGTTATGAAACAGGTTGTGTTTATAAAACACTGACATGTTTGGGTTGCGGAAAAAAGCTTCGTGTATAGCAGTCGTTCATTCGAAAGTACTTCTACTTTGCCAAATTGATCATAGCATTGCAGCTTTTAACTATTTCTTATACTTTGCATCAGTTCTGTGCATTCGTCTTGCATATTCTCATTTACAAGACTGCTTTAACAGATTAACATTATTAATAGTACTATGCATGTGCAGTAATGTTGCAGCTTTGAGCAACCGTAAGAATTACTTGTAATAATGTTTACTACAATAAACTTGTAATAATGTTTACTACAATAAACTTATAAATAGAATATTGATAGTGCTAATATGAAAAAGTGTAAATGACGTCAGTTGATGCAAGTGACATTCATTGAGGAAGGAAGTATGTAAAATGATGTTAAGCTAATATCCTGGAGAGCTGATCATCATTATTGGCCTACACCAAATTTGTTACTCATTTACAAAATTTGCTGTTTACTCTTGTTAATATACTGAAGTACCAATTTCATTATACAAGTCCATTGCTTCAGCAGTTTACCCATCTTCATGTGGGTATCATTATAGCATTTTAAATGCATTGTGCATCGCTATCTATTTGCTCTATAGACTAATTGCAATACTCATTGCAAGCGCTAGTTAGTTAATGGTCTTAACATATACGTACTGCAGCAGTGTATGACTAGGATGAAACTTGAATGAAAACTTATAGTGTTCTATCACATGATGACCTTGAAACAGAGCTGGTCAGTTTACAAACAAACAGAAAAGAAAGAAAACAAATCCTGACTAAACAAGTACCATAAAACAATTTAATGAAATTGCTAATCTGTTTCTTAGAGACATCGTCTGGCGCATCCTCATAGGCTTGTTTCAGCTCCTCAACATCTTCAATACCCTTCACACCGAGAGAGTACTTCCCCATGATGTCAGCAAGCCCAGTGGACACCTTTTCTCCCATTGTGTCTGCGTACACTCGGCACTCAGACACCCAATCCCCGCACTCGTCTTGTGCTTATTCAAGGGTGTTGTTGAATGCAGGAGATCCGGCGAGGATGGAACTGGGGATAACAATATGCAGGTATGCACCTGCACAGATCAGAGCTTCTCTGTGTTCATCTTTGTTCTAATCTACCTTGAGGGGCTTTTTGTGCATGCCTGCAAGGTAGTACGCAGCCCCACTGCGGCAAGCCACACCATTCGCCTCAACGGTTGCAAGATCTCAATTGATCCCCTTAAGTTTGGTCACTCCAGGCATTGCACGGAGTAACCCGTTGGCTGTGATCTTCTTGCATGCTTACTTTATGACATACAACTTGTGGCAGCCGGCAGGAACACCTCCAACTCTTACACCGATAAACTGATCAACTCAGCCCTTAACTGGCATTGGGAGACCAGGCACCCAAGCTGCAGAGATGTTCTTAACGCCCTCGTCAAGGGAAAACAGCATGTTGTGCTTAGAGGTTGGGTGTGCAGCAGCGTAAAGCATCACAGTGGTCCTTTTCCACTTGTCCTTTGCCGAGGAAGTACTGTCACCAGGGTACTCGGGCGACCTTAACTCCTGCAACTTCCCCTGCCCAGTCGTGTGGTTGATCGCCTGATGATTCACTGCTCCCATGGCGCACACAGGCGCCCTTTGCTGCATAGACATCACATTTCTCGAGGAAGCTCTTTTCATCTCGGGTGAGGTCATCGACCTTTGGGTCAGCAACCAAGGCCCACTCGCCGTAGAATTCAAGAACCCCATAACAAGAATGTTATATCATGGGTTGCTGCAACAAGGTCACTCCCACCCCATAGCAGTACTAGATCTGTGGTTGGCAATTGCCAACATAGTCAGCTCTTCATCCGTAAGCTTGACATGCGTAGCCTGTGTATACTCATGTACACCATACTCAAACTTCTTCCTTCCGGGGTAGACAATGATTGGCTTGGCATGTTTTGCATGATCTCCCGTTCCCATCACATTGGGGATCTCCTTGGACCCATCCAACTTGGCCACCTTCAAGCAACTGGCAGGCACCTGAACGAAGTCGCTCGGGTTAACTCCAACATCTAGCGCAGAGGCTAGGCCTATGTCAGCTATGCCATTCTCCTTAATCGAGCTGTAGACCCTGCTAAGTGCATTTGCATAAGGAGCCCCTCCAGTTGCCCTACTATAAGCACCACTCTGTTCACTCTGAGACATCAACTCTAGACTGAGAAAAATGTCCAACACACTCTAAGTAAACAATTTAATGAAATTGCATGATTGGACTATTTATCTATGAATTATCTACCACACAGATAGACGAGATTCAGATCTCTAGGCTGCCTCATTTTTGGCTATTCGAGTTTTGACCACATTTCTATACAACTTAATCGAATGTATATTGTCTGCTACACTAGTGGTAGGTTCAAAGCCAATCCTCTATCTTTAGTCCTTGTCACAATGCTGCCCAGTGGTTCATGATCTCACTGCTGTTTTTTGCCTCCCTTTTGTCACAATTGCGATACTCAGAAAGAAAAACATTGGCAAAGCTGACACAGATTTTAGTGTTGCACAAGTTGTGCTAGATATTTTTTGTTCATTTGTGGATGTCATAAGCAACTGTTCCAGCCCACATCTTTAGGGTAGCTGATGGTAGCTTGATGCCTGGGTCTGTCTACTCCACTGGTGAGCACCCCTACTTTTAATTTGTAAAGGTGCCCATCCTCGAAATCATGTTTGGTTAACACGTTGTGTTGATATGCTAGCATGTCTATTGAAGTCAGAAGATATTATGTTATCACTATGAATAGTGTTTAATTTGGTATTCTCTTCACCTTGACATTGTTCCCCTGTAGTAAACATGATGGGACACATTGACACGGATGATGTGAATATATCTTGTATTATCTGATTTGGATTTCATCACAGCTGGAACTATGCACACAACTTGTTAGTCTTATTTCTGAAAGGTATCGTTGAGTGCCTTTAGTATTACTGTTCATGAATGTTATACTGTATAAGTATATTGTATGTTTAGCATGTACCCACTGTCCTATATAATATCACCAATATACACTTTCAGGCTTCTTTGTACATGTGAATAACATTTTGCAGATGTTGGTACCATGACTGGAAAAGCATTACATGTCTGAACTGAAGAAAGAAAAACTACATGACATCCTCCACCTACAATAAGACATTATAGTTTGGTGGTATAACTGCAGGTACACAATGGCTTGCTTACAGGCGTTGCCTATGGAGTGGACATTAACGCATATATCGTAAGTATCTATGATAATATCAATGATCAGTGTATTAGAAGAAGATGGCTTTACAACAGCCAAGATGTTTCAGTTGATCCAAGTAAGCCACCAACCATAGTAGCTACTTTGGTCTATCCATTTATTTGTAGATCATGAGCAGTCAACTAGTATTGTTTGAACAACATTCTGACATAGTCAAGGACAGGTACAGAAAACACAATAATTATGCAGGCTAATTCAAATGTGCATACCATAATATTATCATACAGTACAGTTGTACTGTTTATTAGGGATCATGGAAGTTAGCACCTTTTCAAAACAATATTGACCAGAAATCAGCCTCACAATAGCTTCATGGTAGTATTGGTTAGGTAGAATTAAGCCCAAAAATGGCCAAAAATGTTTTACATAGGTTGCTACAGAATTTAAAAAAAATTATATTTAGTGGAATTATTTACTGACTGACTGCATGACTGCCTGCCTGACTGACTGCCTGACTGACTGACTGAGTAACCAATGCCTTCAGACTGGGAGGCTACAAGCTTGATTTTTTTCACTAAAAGATGTTGCATAAACCAGACTGATGCCTTATTATACATAACTGGTTGCTGCTGAACTCCCTACAGCATAACTTGCAATCTATAATGGAGTAAGTCATGAACTAGGTGAATGCTCTATTTGGGTGACTGTTCTATTAGAGTATCGATCTCGCATTTGCTACACGGAGTTGGCTTTGGAATCATAAGTCAGTAGTTTGTGCACCGATTGTTCTGTACTACTGCAAGGACTTTCTACGATGACTATTCCAGCTACATACCAATTTTCAGCTCACTGCTCTAAGCGGTTTGCCTGGTAGGCGTGAAAATTATTGGTATTTTTATTCACGAATCTCGATCGTGCAATTGCTACACATCTTCGGTTTCATGTCATATCTCCATGATCTTAATTTCGATTGTTTTCAAACCACCTAAACGCACTCCTACAATAGTTGATCTATCCACAAACCGATTTTCAACTCATTCCATGAAGCGGTTTACCCTGTAGGTGTGACAACAAATCAATCTTGTTTTACGCGAATAATCGATCATAACTCCTGAACCATTCACTGAATTTGCACCAAATTTGATATTAGGATTCGTCGTTGGACTCCCTTTATGTGTGCCAAATTTCAAGGCGATCGGAATACGCATTTGTGTTTTATAGCAAAGTGTGCAAAAAGATGAAGAATAAGAAGAAAAAACCAAGAAATAAAAATGAACTTTTGGGCACTCATATCTCGGAAATGGCCAAGGCGATTTTCTTCAAATTTGGTATGCAGGGACGTAGCCAGGATTTTTTGAAGGGGGGTTCCAGCACCAGCATTGAGTTACTAGAAGCTGGGGGCACAGCCCCCAGCCGCTGAGAGACTTTCAATATTTTAATAAATCAAAACTCAGCAAATTACTATATTTTATGCAAAAAGTACATTAATTATGATGCATTAAGTTCCCCAGGGATGAAGGTAGTACTAGATAAAGTCACCTAGTGGAAACAGACAGCATAACACATAGAGACACATATAGTAATCTGTAAGTGATGGTTATATCTCACTGTGGTATAGGAGCCATGAATCCACTGATACAAATGACAATCAAAACAATATAGCTAACTATACAAATATGCATAGCATGAATTAATTTTGCATAACACAAGTGATAAATTACTGGAGCTCTATATCTTTAAACACTGCACACCAAAGCTATAGCAGTATAAGGTCATGCTAAGTTTTGCATTTAATGTTGGAATGTCTGAAAAACTTCATATGGACATGGATATTTACATGCATGTTCTATTAGAGTATACCTGACTGCTCTATTAGAGTATATCGATCTTTTTAACAAGTTTTGAAGAGGGCTCATGTTAGTAGTGTTACCTCTGTAAATCCTTCCCTGAGAGATGAATGTAAGTTTTATCAACTCACTCATTTTGTCCTGCCACACTAAATGGTGTGTTAGGATCCTGCTTGCAGAAGTCTAAATTTTACAGGGGGGGTTCCTGAACCCCCTGGAACCCCCCCTCTCTACGCCCCTGGGTATGTGGGGTGGCCTACCTGGCGGGCACCTCTGCAGCAAAACTGGTTCCAATCGGATGAAGGATCACGGAGCTACAAAGGTGTGAAAATTACGTTTTCTTTCTTCCTGTCAATATACTCATGGTATGGCACGCTGGCTTCTTGGGCCGCACGACACACTACCGTGTGTCTTGATTACAAGAATATTTTTTTGGTAGCACCAGGACTGGTTGCCAGTAGAGGTGGGCGATAACAAAATTTTCACAAGGTGATTGATAGTAATGAATATATCATGATAGAATATATCATGATAACAATATGTATCACGATAGTATCTAAATGACAGATCAGTAGTTAGCTGCTTGTACAATTGAGAATTATGTGAACAAACTTGCTAATTTATACATTGTTTCATTGCTCCTTTCTTGTGAAAAGGCAAGAATATGGTTCACGAATAGAACTACTAGTAGTCATTTAGAAGTGTTACATCCATCATGATAGTGTAGAGGCTAAATATCATGATACGATTTGAAAATTAATATCACAATACTCGATATTTTTTTTACTATTGCCCAGCTCTAGATACCAGTCTTATTTTTATCATTCAGTGATCATAACAAACAGACTAGTACAAAATATTACAGATAACCAGTGACTTCAGAGCCACCGTGCAGACAACCCACCCACCCTAGGCTGTTAACTTTAGTTTGTTGCTGGGGCAGCAAACTACATTACATGGTTAACTGATTGTTGTGTGTAGTGATATTTAGCTATTCTGGTCTATCCATTCATTTGTAGATCATGAACAGTGGATCAGTACTGTCACTGCAAGATTCTACCATAGTTAAAGAAAACTGGAAAAGGGTCACTAGCAGAATAAGTATAGAAGAAGTGGGAAAAGAGTTGTGCAAAAAGTAAGTAATTCTTTGTCAGAGTATAACATCAAAACAATGTTTACTTGTACCATGACTGGTTGGTCTTGTATGGCAGGTTGTTTTGTACACGTGAACAGACAAAATGGCACCTGTACAGGTTGTTGTGGGCTCCCGGTCATTTTGCATACTTCCTCATTTTAACACCATCAATATTCTATTAACAAGTTTATTACAGTAAACATCGTTACAAATAATTCTTATGGTTACAGATTTAAGGAATTAGTACCAGGACTAAATACCAGTATTGGTAATGATGATTTACAACATTTCTGTTATATGGTCATCCTGACAACAGATGAATTTATAAAGAACATTAATAACACGTAATGGCTGAAAAGCATTGCTCTCAGGATGGCCACTGTATATGGAGTGGATGTTAATGGATATATCGTAAGTATCTATGATAAGATTAATGATCGGTCTTTATCTTGTACACGTGCAGGTGTTGGAAGATGCCATCATTAAAGCACTACAAGCTCTACTGCAAGAAGAGTTTACTGCAGATGTGAAGGAGTCTTGGGAGATGTTTTATCAATGTATTCACCTGTTGCCTAGATACCAATAAATGCTTACACTCATACACTATAGTTGTAATATCACTTTATTTTCTGTACTAGTATTAGCTTATCTGTATATAGTGAAACCACTAAGATAAATATTAACGTATACAATGTATCAATGTATTTTCTTTGTCAGTGTAAATGGTGGGCTTCCCTATAGTAGTATAACATCAAAACAATGTTTGCTTGTACTATGACTGATTGGTCTTGTTTAGGAGGTTGTTCTGTACACACAAACAGACAAAATGACACCTGCACAGGTTGTTGTGGGCTCCTGTAATTCGTCAATTGACGTCATTTTGCGCACTTCTTCATATTAACACCATCAATATTCTATTAACAAGTTTATTGTAGTAAACATCATTACAAGTAATTCTTATATGGTTACAGATTTAAGGAATTAGTACCAGGACTAGATAACAGTATTTGTAATGATGATGTACAACATTTCTGTAAAATGGTCATCCTTACAACATTTCTGTAAAATGGTCATCCTGACAACAAATGAATTTATAAAAAATATTACAAACACACAGTGGATGAAAAGCATTGCTCTCAGGATGGTCACTGTATATGGAGTAGACGTCAATGGGTATATTGTAAGTATTTGTGATGATATTAATGATTAGTCTTTATCTTGTACATGCAGAAAACACAGTTTATCACAGATAAGTACAACTACTATTTATAATTATATGTATATACTAGGGTAATAGTTCACAGTAAATGTGTTATAGTGCTTTTGAATAGTTTGTGAATAAATCAAATGACTTGTTATATAATAAGTCTCTATCAGCAATATAGTTGTATGATTACATCTACATGACATTTTAATGGTCCACATTGTTTCCTCTCAGTCAAGTTAGAGGTAGTAAGTGTAGAAACTGATAGAATTTCTGCCATGACTTTCTGACGTGAGCATTAAACTCAGTTTTGAGAAGTGACTGCATTGTCTCTATAATGGCCTCCTCCAAAGCCTGTAATGTTGGTATAATTAGTATACTAATGTAGTAGTTGTTGTAACTTACATAGTAGCCTTCAATTTCCACTCCTTCAATAAAGTTCATTTCTGATGAAAGACATTTTAGCCAGTGAGTATTGTGGATCATGTATACAATTGTGTTGGTAGCCTTAGCAATCATGTGACAATACTCCTGCATCCCTTCCATGCCATTCTCAAACATGTTTTCACAGTAGTCATCCAAACCAGGTGTTAGCTCTAGCAGTCTGAAGAGAGTGGTATAATTATGTGTAAATCTTATGAAATTGTAACATACTTTTTACACAGTTCTACTCCCATTGTTTTCAGTCCAATTTTGACAACCTTCTTCCAACTATCTTCCACTGCACTAGTGTACCACACTGGTAGAGTAATTGGTTCCATGATGTAACCAGTCTTCTTTACGAATCTATATATAGATGGACTGCTTTAAACAGCCGTTGATGTGAACAATGATAAAATCTTTTCTATAGTCATAACACTCATTACAGTAATGTCACACAGCTTATGCATCTATATCCATTACAGTGTATTCTCTACAGATCAGAACAGACAAAACTTATATATTATGTACCTGTATTGAGTGTTCTATATCAGTCTTTGAATAGTAGTAGTTATAGTCCTGATAGCAGCTATAATACTGTATTAAACAACTCCACAAGATTGCCTAGTACCTGACTAATTCTTGCAACTAACAAGTATGTGAAGTTAAAGAAACTCATCAATGATCACAGCATATTTGTATATCAACAACTACCAGTGTATATTGTATGTTATTTTCTCTCCTGACTGTCCACACATTAGGGGTGGTCACTGTCAATTGACCAATTATCATTTTACTTACCACACATTACTAAGCCATTACTGAGCTAAATTTGCTAACTTCCAACACATGACATGTCTTGGTTTTTACCATAGAACACAAGCTGACACTCACCAGACCTGTGAAAACAGGGCATGTGAGTGTTCAAATTTGCCTATTGGTACAGTCTGGTACACAGAGCTTTTAATGATGATACCAAACCATACATGTTTGTTCTTCACACCTTCAATATTATCTGATAGGTTGAAAATTTTAGCTTTAGTGAAAACTGCTTGCATGACTTCTTTAACTGTTTTCTCAGGTATTAGCTCAGGGTGGACATACTGTATTTAAAAATGTGTGTACATACCATTTTTATGTATAAGTGTATGTGGCAATTACTATTGTGTTTGTCCCCTGCCTGAACTATTATACAATGCTAGTAAAATTGTATTTATAAACTCAAAAACTATTTACTATATATTGGTATTGCAAGATCAATGTTTATACACTTAACTCAATATCATGCATTAACTACAATGTTATAATGCAGGAACACATCACATAAAGAAGCTTGCAGTCAATTTCAGGGATCTGGTAAGACAACAAGTGAAGAAACATATAACTTAACACAATGCGCTAGCATGTGTATCAAACATGTAATGTTGTTTGCAATTGGTTACTTGCGTTGGCTATCAAATACAAAATGCTTTTATGTTCTTCTGCATCCACACATGCTTGCATTACACTCCAATATTTCCTACTTTTCTTAGTGATATTATTAAACATTTAGTCAGTGATTGCTCTATTAGAGTATTTCACTAAATGCTGACTATTCTATTAGATAGTATCAATCTGTATTTCAAGTGACTGCTCTATATTAGGAGTACCAAATTGTTTATGTAGCAGTATGGTTTAGTTAAGGAGATCCAACAGATCCCAGTCCAGGGAAGCTCTGGAATTAAAAATTCTGTGTTAGTAGGAGACAGTTGTGTGGACAGTATGAGTAGGAGACAGCAATGTATATAGACAGCCTGCTCGAACAGTAATCTCATAGCTCTGACAGACATAAGCAAATGTGTCCAACCTAAATGTCTAATCTCAATTGGAACAAGTTTAGCGATTAATCCAGAATGTTGAAGTCATGCAATAAGGTGCCTTATCGATCTTTCTTTTGAGCTCTTGTAGCCAATATAATGTTGTTGGGGATAGTCAGTTTCAAACAAACAGATGGAGTCATCAGAAAACCAGACCAAATCAGGCCTGCTAAAGGTGGTAGAAAGATTGGTAGGGATGGTACTAGGAGGGATGATACTGGCTGTTTCAGACTCCCTGTATTTACAGGCCTAGCCTTCTCACAGGTCCCTAGCGGGATAGCATTTAATATAAGATAGCCAACATAATATCCATGAACCAAAACTGAATCATGTCTCTGCCCTGATCAAGTAAAACAGAACATAATATTATACAGTAAAGATAACAAGGGCTTGACAAAGTCCACATGTAGGGTTCTTCCACCTGGCTAGGGTTGGTAGAGTATCAAAACTAGCATAAAGCATGCAAGAAAGACAGTTATATCTCAAACATTGATCTCTCTTCCAGTTTGCTCCAGAGTGACAATATTATTCTGAATAGTTAATGGCTTATAGCTTGATTCCTGTAAATGATGATGTGTATGGTCCTTGAATGTAGCAAAGTTGGCAATTGAAGCCTTAACAGCAGATAGGACAATGGGAGAATTCAAAAATTTAGCCTTCTAGTTGAGATCAAATTTGGCAACAATTTTTACTGTAGATTTTATTGAATTAGCAATTTATTCTCATTATAATAATATTATGTTGAAACTTTCAGAATTTGAAGCATGTGTGCTTTTGTAATTTTATTAGCTTATAAATTGATGCTAACAGATCAACTACAGCCATGGCCAGCAATATCAATCTATGTTGCAACTGTTCTCAATTTATTTTCACCACAAGAGGGAAATTCCTTTTTAGATCATTAATATAAAGAGATAGTGTATGTACTTCAATTGTTTATATACACTGTATGATGATAAACCTACATACCCTCAAATGCAGAAAGACAGTGGTCACATTAAGTTACCTATACGTTATTTAAACAGGAATTAAGTAGACATAAGTGGGTAGCTTGATCACTGTATAAATATAGAAATACTGGTATAGTGCAGGGGGGTCCAGACACTGTAGCCATGAGATGCTGATCATTTAAGGTTTTAGTTCCGATCCAAGCAAGCACCACTGACAATACCCACTATGCAGTGTATATTTTTAATAAGTATAAATTGTCAATTTTCAGTTAAGCAATTGGTTTGGCAGGACGTTTGGCTTAGTGGTGAGATAGCAATACATGGGTCAAAAAGAATTAAGGGGTTAAAAGAATTAAGGGGTTTATAGTTTTTAGCTCACGCACACACACACCCGCATGCAGGTCTATACTTGCAATGAAAATCATTTAGATGTTCCATGTTGTAGAGTAGCTAAATGAGTTAGTATTTCAATTTTAGCACCATGAATGATTGGCCATCTCTCAGTGAGTTTTCTCTACATCCATGGCTCTGGCTTGTGATTACATGCTGTTCAATTCTTAAATGAACGATTATAATTAGTGGGGCATTGGCCTAGATTCATGCATGGCTTAAGGCTTAATGCCTGCATAGTGACTGATGTGAAACCATTGCTACAGCCTATACTCAGCTACATACTGTACCAGGGAACAGTATGCAGCCATTCATGCATGGGTGATGCATGCTGGTTGTCTTCTCATAATTTGATCCCATGCATGCATGTTATGATCAAATATCTATGAAGTGGTCAACTGTATATAAATATGCAATTTATAGTCAAGCATGCATATAGCTAAGTATATAAGGGTATGTTTTAAAAGTAAGAGCATATACATAGCTAGCTGTTCCCAATAAAATTAATATCAAACGGTATGGTTGTCTTTTCTTTTATCTGCAATCAGGCTGCTCATCTTCTTCATCCAATGAAACCATATCGACCCAACACTACTATAAAAGGTATATACCAGCTAGATGGCTACTTAGGTACAGCAACTTCGCAATTGGGATCCCGTTCGTTACCACGCCCATCAAATAAAGATCTATAGGTAGATTAATAGTGATAGAGTACGATTACCACACCTCTTAACAATCTAGCTATTTACTTGACAGTAAACAAGATGACCTCACTCCTTATTGGTCTAACTAGCTGCACACCTCTTGGCTGACTCGAGATACTCTAATACAACAGTCATGTGTGATACTCTAATAGAACAGTCACAAGTTGCACTGTAGCTAGCTGTGCTACAACAAAAAACTAAACAAACCAGTACTATTAAAAAAATTGTTAATTTAGAAATGAAGTAGGGGTCCATGCAATAAAAAGCAGTGAAACAAGAGATGAATGATGGTATTACAGCATAGCTCGGTGGGAAAGTCCCTACTTTGGCATTATAGCTACAGTGGAACCCCTCTTATCCGGGTGGTCTGGTAACTACTGTCCGTATCTCAGAAATGTCCATAACTAAGAATAACATACTATTATCCTAAAAGTGACTAACTAAAATCCAAGTAATGTTGTTATTGCTATGCAGTTTAGTAGGCAGAGAGGGTTACTCCCCTTGGCTGTAAAAATGTAATATCACCTAGCAACCAAGTGGTAGTTATTACTAGTAGAATAAACAAGCTGCCAAACAGGTAAACACAACCTTTTGGCTCCCTCCTTGTGCCAAGTCACAATTTGGGCTGTCTGGACAATGGAGGTGCCTGGATAATAGAGGTCTGGATAAGGGAGGTTCCACTGTATAATAATCATTTGTTCAACCAGTGCCAAAGTAGGGACTTTCCCACCGAGCTATGTTGTAATACTATCATTCATCTCTTGTTTCACTACATTTTATTGCATAGATCCCTAGCTACTTAATTTCTAAATTAATATACTAGTTATATACAGTGGTGTTTTATCTATACACTGTAATATCTGAAGTGTGCGCATGCCCTGCAGCTGCATGCACACCAAAAATGTTCCAATATGCACACCATTGGAGACAGGTGTGTATATAAATGGGAGCGGTGCCGGCAAGTGGGCTACCTCAGAAGCTCCGACAGTGTAGCTACTCAGTGGGGTATTTGGTTACTATTGTAATGACTGCTCTATTAGAGTATTTGACTATGCCAATACTGACAGTTCAGTATCTTCAGTGATACTGCGTACATGCTAGTGCCAGTGCTCTTGAGGGGGTAAGGGGGCCGTACTAGGCCTGCACTAGATACCCGCCAGACTGATATACCACTGATCAGTCCGACATACCCGGCCCGGCTCGGACATACCTCATTTCAGCAGCCTGCACAGAGTCCCGGCCGGTTTCTTATCAGTGTTCATAGCTCAGGCACGTCCTGCCGACTCGGGGACGAAAAGAGAGAAAACTGGTGTCAGTGTTCTGGTGTGTGTAGCACGGCGCTTGCGCCTTTACAAAGGGTGGGCGAGCGCCAAAGCAGTGGCACGTGGAGTTTGGCGCGTTTTTTGGCCTGTTACAGCTGGAAGAGACTCGGAACGTGTGGTTAGGGTAAGCAGTGCAAGAATGTTCTTTCTATCCAGAAGAAATATTAAGGCAAGTCGAAGGAATACTGTAGTGTGTTCAGTTGGTTTTTGTGCTCATTTCCAGTTTCAGTCTCTCTTTAAGCGGTGTCCGGCTACTTGTTTAGAATAGAAATGGTAGCAGGGACTCATTGTGTAGGCATGCATGTGAAAAATAATCTGAACGACTAGTTTCTGCTCAGAAGTAATCTTCATACACAAAATTAATTTTGTTGTATTAAATGTTCACAGGACCCAATGGAGAAGCCTTACTACAAGACCATTGCTGATACATTAGACGCAGTGGAGAGACCAGGATGTTATGCTGCTGGTGGTTTGATCACTATGCCTTTACCATCACTGTCTGTTGCTGGCCGTATCCTTGGGCTCCCACTCTGCGAGGCACAAGCAAGGAATCTTATTGAGTTAGCAAGTAGAGCTCCCTTTGGAAGGGGTGAAGAGACAATAGTAGATACCAGTGTTCGGTGTACTTGGCAGCTCAGTCCTTCACAGTTTACAGTTAATAATCCTGATTGGCAGGAGAGTATACAGACATTGTTGGCTAGAGTTAAGGCAGACCTGGGGTGTACTGCAAGTCTTACTGTAACCTGTGAGCTCTACAAATTACTACTGTATGAACCAGGAGGCTTTTTCAAGGTTGGTAAATATAGTTTAAATTTTTGTGGGTTCATTAGACTGTCACCTTGTAATTGATTAGTCAGACACTCCTTGAGTCTATTAGTGAGATTCATTGAATGTCTGCCAGGGGTTGAGTCACTGATAGTGTAAATTGGATTTGCTTATTTAAGTCATCCAAGTGTGACCTCACAGAAGCATCATAACAACTAAAGAAAATGGCATAATGAATAGTGCTTCACCCACAATGAGTATTGCTTTGGTTTATCTATTGTGGCTGTATGCACATTATTTACTAAAGCCAAACCTAGTGTAGTTTACTGCTAGCAATGATACAAGCATGGTGCACTATTAATGCTACTATTGCATCTGTCTGACTCATTTAGCCTTGTTTTAAAAATAGCAACATTGACATGCAGTATGTAACATAGTGATATAGAGCATTGCCTGTATGTAGCCTTTCAGCATTCTGTGTATTCACTGTATTTAAGTGTTCAGTCTGATATACACAGTGTTACAAAGAAATACTATGAGAAGGACCTCTGCAATACAATTCCCATCAAATGTAGGGAAGCCGTCACGTGGCATTGCCGCAAATCAACACCTTGCGCTGTTAGCAAAGATAAATGGGACACAAAGGAGAACACAATGAAGCATACATCAGGGCTCAACCCAGAATATTAACCTAGAGGGGGCGAAGTAAGTTGCTTCGGATTCTAGGGGGGTCTGGGGGCATGCTCCCCCAGGAAAATTTTGAAAATTTAGGTGTAAATATACTCAATTTTGGTGAAATTTTACTGTGATGCCATTGAATATTGACCATTGGATTATACAACTTTGGGATCAATTAAACCTTTCCATTTCTCAAGGCTTTAGGTATAAACCTAGGGGGGGCAATAGCTAACCCAGAGGGGGCCTGTGCCCCCCCCCGCCCCCCCCTAGATTAACCCCTGTACATTGTATGTACTGTGGTATGCCAAAAGGCACCAGTCATGCAGGATGAAGCAACGTTGAACAGTGAAAATATCAAGCCCATAGCCATTATCAAGCTGTGCTTGTCTAAAAGGCATCATCAGTCAGAAAATTTCACTTAAAAAAACGAGAGAGAGAAAATTGTAGCTATGTGTCAGGTTGAACTTTGATTTGATACTGATCAGGTTATCAGTGGAACATGAAGATCAAATTGCATTATTACAGACATCATCCATAGTAATCAGACTGCCATGACTGCAGTGAATTGTGTATTTGCTAATGTAGTTTTAATTCTTTTTATCACTTCCTCTAAATGTCTCCTACGTTTTGTTTTGAAATATATATTATTAGTGAGTTTCATTATACCACATCAAAGGAATTAGGATACAAACTGCACAACCAAACCACATTCCAAATATTAATTACTGTCAAGCTAAGTGGCCAGCTCATTTAATTTCAGCTGTAGTTTTTAAAGGTTTTCAAATTCTACTATTTGGAAGCATATTGAGTCTCACTAAAGGTATGTGTGTGCTTTAACCAATACCGCCAAGTTAATATCAAAGATGGTGATAGTTATGGCAGAAAAGTGTTAACCTTTGTATTCCCTACAAAGTACACTGTTCATATAACAACTTCACATACAATACCTTTGAACTAACCAACAACTGTTTAGGTTCTGTTGTAATGATTAAGGTTCTTGTCATTGTTGTAGTGACCAAGACACTGTAGTGTGTCATACGTAGCTCCATACTACCTTTATGATGACTTGCTATGGAAATGTCCTCCACTTTCATAGTTTGCATATCAAATTGTGTGCATAACTACAAACAGCTTATAGTAAATGGGGCCATACCCATTTTCACAGCTAGGCTGTTTTGATATAGATACTACATTTTGTCTTAAGCTATGTGTTTGCTTTTCTACATGTAGCGTCATAGGGACACAGAAAAGGTGGACAACATGTTTGGCACTTTAGTCATCCAACTGCCATCAAATTATGAAGGTGGAGAGTTGATGGTGTTTCATCAGGGGAAGGAAACTCAGTTCAAGTTTTGTGGGCCTAGTGCCAGTAGCAAATTTTATTTTGGAGCATTCTATGCTGATTGTCAACACGAAGTGAAACCAGTCACCAAGGGGTATCGTTTGTGCCTGATATATAACTTGTTGTATTCAGGGGGTGACAAGTGTCCTGCTCCAGCTGACAATCACACTCAAGTGTCCACCATTGTTTCAGCGATGAGGGCATGGAATGAAGACATCGAATCGGAAGACTGCCCAAAAATGATGACTTATATGCTTGAACATCAATATTGTCCAGCCAGCTTGTCTTTTCGCTTATTGAAGAACACTGATAGAGCAGTAGCAGATGTGTTGATACAGGCCAATACTGAAGTTGACTTTAACCTCTTTGTGGGCAATGTAGAGCTCTCAGAGCAATGGTCAGCTTCCCATTATGGCAGGGGTCATTATAGCACTGACGATCTGTGTGATGAAGATTTTACAGCAGAGCATCTGAGGGCTTATGATGACAAGAAGATATCCTCTAGCATTAGTCTTGAAAAGGAGTGTGTTGTGCCTGAAGAGTTTTTCAAGGATGTTGATCCGTACAAAGAGGACTTTCAAGAAGCCACGGGGAACGAAGGGGCTACTGTTGACAAGCAGTACCACTGGGCAGCACTGTTGTTTTGGCCTGTTAGAAAGTGTACCACTGTGATTGGTGTTAGCAACATGATCGAGCTGTTTGAGCAAGATGTCAAGAGGAACCAGAAAGATGCTGGCTTGGTGCCAGTTGCCAAAGATATTATAAAAGAATTACCACGTTCATCTGTAAAGTCATCCCTCAAATTTTTGCAGACTTTACTACTGATTGGCAAAGTAGAATTGATTGTCGAATGTCTGGATGTCATTGTTGCAAATATGGACAAGTATAACTATTATGTTGACGATACTTCTTTCTCCAGTGTTATTTCAGCAATTGGTTGCAAACATGGATGGGGTATCCTCAAGTCCCCATTGAAAGCTACCTTTGAGAAGTGCACATCAAACAAAGTTGAGAAGTACTGTGAGTTTTTGTTGAAGATTTCTTCCAAAATATCAGATGAAGGAAAGAAAGATGTTTGCAAGTGCCTTGCTGGTGTTTTTATCAATTACTTGATCAGCGAGCAAGATGCCACTCCTGTCAGCCCGACGTCACATTCATGGAGTTACTACAGGTTTTCTAGTGTTACCAGAGATGTTAACAGGAACAAGGAGTTTGTGTGTCAGCTAGTGTCCATCCTTACAATTTTGGGTTGCAGTGATTTGCTTGTCTCGTTTGTTGACACTGCAAGAGTAAAGCCTGTACGATACCCAGTTTTAGAAACACTGGGACCAGCAGTTCTGGTTATTAATAAGACAACAGAGATTGACAGAGAAGGACCTCTGAATGTGTTGCTGGCTTACTGCATTTCCACCTTAGAAGCTTCCGCTAATAAAGTATTGGCTGCACCGTCTAGCCTTACTCGTCCTGTGAAGTTTTCATGTATGTGCAGTGACTGTTTAGAGCTCAGACGGTTCATGCTACATCCCAATGAAGTGCAATATCGTTTCAAGATTGGCAAGAAGCGTAGACAGCACCTTCACCAGCAGTTAGATAGTACTGGAGCTGATGCCACTCACGTCACAGAGCACTTTGGTAACCCTCACACACTGGTAGTCACCAAGACACAGACGTCATATGAAAAAAATGTTAGTACACGTCAAAAGGAACAAACTTTGTTAGCTGCTTTACAACCACTGGGTGAATCACAAGGATACGAGCCATCAGCAAAGAAGCAAAGGGCAGAAGGTGACATCCAAATTGCTTGTGGTATTCCAAATAGTGCTGGCCCGTCATATGTTGATCTAACATAACCATAGTTCAAGAATAGTACCTGACACATTACACTAGGTTTTATGATGATTACTGTTCATGTGTGTAGCTAGTACTACACACAAATCATATAGTGTGTATATCCTTAATCTGACCTTAGAAGACAAGTGTTTTGTGTATGTACTACTAAATACAGTGGCTGAAATTATATTACATGTTCACCTCTTTCCTAACTTCCATAACTATGTGTTTTGTGACATGTTGGGTATCTAAACCATTTATACACACTAGGGGGAGGGGGTAATTTGGTTTCACATGAGATACTTTGCCATAATGAAAAGCTACTCTCTTGAGTTCCTATGAATAAATACATGAAGTTGACATCCTGCCCATGGATTTTTTCTCCTTTCTGTGACTTCAAACACTTGATAATTAAAACAGGCTGTAGGACCAAGCATCCTACAGACCTTCAGTTGTATGCTTTTGGAACATGTTGGTCTTAGCAGCGCTATGTAAAGAAATCCATAATGTAGCTGAGGTTTGAATGATTGTTTTGAGGATATTGTAGGTCAGTAGCTCCAAGTAACCAACATCCTATATACATTGTGACAAATCAGAGGATGGGGAGAGAGACATACATCAAAGAAAACCATACAAATTAATGCTGACATTGTCATTTAACATCATTTAAATAGTAATGCTTTTGGGTGGGGGGAGGGTTGTAAGTAAAGTACATGTATAATTTTGTGGAATTGAGTGAGATCATAGTAGATCATGGTCATATACTGGAACTGTTTCAAATCTTAACGTGGAGGAGCTTCATGGATAAAACACTGAAAGTTTTACTGTGAATAAAGTATTCTTGCCCCCAGCTGCTCAAACACTTTATCACATGCATGCAATTTTAAAATCAGGAAAACTAAACTGCAAAAGTTTTATGTGAATATGTTAGAATACATACCAGGTGGTGTACCCAGGATTTTTCCAAGGTAGTTCTCATATTTGGAAGTGAGCTAATAGGTACAGGGCTCTGAGGTGTGGTCCTCATAGCTGCTGGCAGATTTAAACATTGAAATATTATAATTTGATGGAAAGTATTTTCAATGTTCCCTTCAAGTGCTAAATAATCATGGGCCATGATTTGTGGCTGGTCAGATGTTGTAGTGATCTGAATACATTTCCAATTGAAATGAAAATCTGATTTAGGTACTAATCATTCTTTCAAGGTACTACAATAGTTATACACTATTCTTTTTAACACCCATTTTCATTATGAACGTTCTATTAGAGTAGTTTTGACTGTAAGAAACAATTGCTTGTTGACAATGATAAGCAACTTTCCCCCATTATATGATGCATGCATAGATAATCTTGAAAAGGTAAGTAGCTACGTACCTGTGAGGTGTGTAAGCTATATAAGGAGTCCATGCAACTTCCAAGTCTATCATAATAACATAGCATTTTGTAATAGGGCTTGGTTAATTGAGTGACTGTTCTATTAAATTCCTATCTGCATTTTTTTTACTATAGTAAGTGACTGCTATGATTATGCAACAAAATAGTTACCCGTCTGCATTAGCTAATATATAGGGGAAAAAAGTTACCATGACATAGTAAATCTATGCATCACTACAAAGAGTGGGTTAACGTTGTAGGAGTGACTTCTAAATGAATGCCAGCAAATGGGTCAAATGGTATATAACTAGTTATCAGGACTATTTCAAATGGCTCTAGCAGGATACATGTCCTCTATAAAGAGATTCACATAAAGAAAATAGGACTAAGTGTAGTGTCCAAACTGGTGAATACTCCAGTGGTTTACTTACTTCTCTTGTTGACAGTGAACAAACTTGTTTATTATATCCAGTAGCTATTATAAACACTAGAACCTGTCTGATAATAATAGTAAGGCATGGATAGAATTATGTTGCATGGTAAATAGAACAGCATTTTGATACGGTTATAAAATTTTAGATCAAGATACTCTAATACAGCAGTCACTTAATAATAGAATACTTTCTATAAGCATCAAACCAGCTTTTCTGCCAAATTGGTAAAATTAGTCAAAAGTAAAGGAATTCGAAGCGATAAAACTTGAAAATGATTTGGAGGATGAGTATAAGTTTTAGAAGCATAATGTCAACTACTTTCGAAATAGAATAAATTTGAGCATAATTCCCACAGCCTAGTTAGACACTTAACATGATGGGCCATGATCCTTCCTCATTGGACTTCCATCAAGTAAGACTTTGCTCCTACTGTAAATAAGATTAACTGTTTATATAGCACCCCAACACATTCTCATTGATTTGAGCTTGGTAGACTGAGCAGCAAAACTTTATATACGTCAAAGTCAATGCCACTTGTGGGACTAAGTCCACCTTAATTATTAGTGCTGGGCGGTATACCAGTAAATTTATTGTTCACGATATATTAAGTTAACACTGGAATGTCAGTCAACATACTCATATCATTGAGTGGTACTGCAATTCCTGTGAGCAGACATCCCTAATGAAATAGTAGCATTTTAGTTGGTTCAATGATGTATGTAAAAATTGTACTGGTTGGATTTAAGAAGATACTGGTTGGTTTTAGAGGTACTGGTCACTTTGAACCACTGCTATAACCAGTGTGGGCAGAACCCTGGTGATGCATGGGCCTGCAAAAATAGGGTATGCTGGGAACATAAACTTTTTCAAACTTTAACACATCATAACTTTGTATTCTATTATTGTGCGGCCATGAAATTTTTTAGCACTTATTAAACATTTAGTTGGCTTTAAAATACAAGTCACAGAGTGAAAATATTCCATCCCAATACTGAGATATGAGATGTTATGTGGCAGGGTGTAGTTTGTTCCCACACGCTATAATTTTTGCAGGCCAGGTCACATATACAATTGCAAGACGCTGAAGACAGGTATTAATAATCCTTCCAACCTAAGGATTCAAACTGTAGGTCACCCAATGTCTAGTCGGGGCCACACTCAGTTTTCCTCCAGGAGGGATAGGTTTTCAATGGGGAGGTATATACCAATAAAAAAACTTCAGATTTGGTTGCTAACTTATTCGAGTTACTATAGTTTAAAATTTGCATTCTCTAATATATGTTCTATTGGAATAGTTAACTACTCACCTGACCACTCTATTTGAGTATATATCTCAATTATAAAGATATACCCATGTTCTCCCTAAATATGCAAGTTTCCTAATGTACTACCCTGCCCTGTTCCCATTTACTCTGCACATTTCTGCTACCAAACTAAGATAGTTTAGTGTTCCTGCTGCAAACCCATAAGTTAAAATTTCAGAGGGGGGTTTCCAGAACCCCAGGAAACCCCAAATATGCCCCTGAATTTTATACTTATGTTGATACAAACAGCAACTACTGCAAGTGATTACTGGCTTTACATGCTCTACTGGGTATATAGAGCAGCTTAGGATTCTAATGATTATTCTAATCTTAATAAAACACTTACAATGCAGCACTGTCATGAAAAAACGTTTTGTTGCTATGAACTATATTAACTATCCTATCAGGTCAATTTATGGTGCATTGGCATCAATTGAGGAACTGCATGTATCATTTCCGACTTTTCGTCTTTTAGCTGATGGCTCCCTCATACAATAGTCACTGAAAATAAGTTTACAGCTGATTGGCCCAAGTGCTCCCAATCCCGGGTAGCGGTCCTGGTTGTTACGCATTATGTCAACAAAAGAGAAGAGTAAATCATCACAGTCCAAGGTTGAAAGGGTAGTAGCTAGGTTCTGCACAAACTCCTTGCTTCTTTCAACTCCCTCTTCATAGGAATCCTCTGAATGTGATGTGTTGCAGACAGGAGTGAGATCCTTTTCATTAATCAAGTAATCGACAAAAACAGCAGCAAGACTTTGGCACACATCCTTCTGCTCATCACTTAACTCCTTGAAAGTAATATTCTTCAAAAACTGGCCATACTTTTCAACTTTGTTGGATGTGCACCTTTTAAAGATAGCTACCAGTGGAGACTTCAGGATACTCCACCCGTATTTACTCCCAATGATTGAAACCACCATGGGAAAATCAGCATCGTCCACACAGTGGTAGTAATATGATGCTGCAGGGATAATATTCAAACAGTCAACAATGAAGTCTTCATTGTCAAACACTAGCAAAGCCTGTAAAAAACTTAAACAATTCACCATAACAGGTGCATGCCGCAACTCCACAAATATATCTTTGGCAACTGTAATCAAGCCAACATTTTTCCTGTTTTTCTCAACCTCTATCCGAAACAAATCAATCATTTTACCCAAACCAATTACAGCAGTATTTCTCTTAACAGGCCACAGCAACAATGCTGCCCACTGATACCATTTGACTAGTGTACCTTCTTCATCTTCTGTTCCTTCATCATACTTGACATCATCAGGATTAATACTGTCGAAGAAATCATTAGGTACCAAAGAATCTGTTGAAAACATCACTCTGTGTGAAAACCTATCTCCATCTTGTGCCCTGAGGTGCTTAGCATCTAGGTCTTCATCAAATAGCCCATCAACGTAGTCATCATAGCTACGTGCATTATAGTATGCTGTGAAGTGTACCTTGCCTACATAGACATTAAAATCAACTGCAGCTTTTGCCTGGATTAACACATCTGCTACTGTGCTATCAGTGTTTTTAAGTACTTGAAAAGAAAAGCTACGATTTACTTGGCAGTATGGGTGCTTTAGCATGTAGCTCATCATTTCAGGACAATCGCTACAATTAACATCTTCATTCCATGCTTTTATCGAGGACACAATGGTGGAAACTTGTTTACTATAATCAGGAGGTACCGGACATTCTTCAACCCCTGTATATAACAAATTGTAAACAAGGAACAGACAGTGGCCTTTGGTGATTGGCTGGATTTTATGTCCGCAGTCAGCATAGAAGGCTGCATAATACACATTGCCACAAGCATCAGATCCGCCAAAACTGAACTTTGTTTTCTTGCCATTATGACACACAGTTAACACTCCACCCTCATAAACTGATGGCAACTGGATCAACAAAGAACCAAACATGTTGTTTGTCCTTCTTGGATTGTTTAAATGCTATAAAGAACAATAGAAACCTTATCATACATAAATTGTTCAAGTGTAGTGATCATGCTCTTTAATGATCTAGCTACACTTATAACAATCAGCAGAAACAGGCTACTGCAAGCTCATCCCTTAAATGACCTATCATGTGGGCAGAGGTTCACAGCAGTGAGATACTCTAATAAAGCACTCCTCCTAATACAACAGAAATGTACAATATTCTAATAGTGCAGTCATACATGAAAATCAATTAGTTACAGAATCTAAGCAACAAAATTAAGTAGTGAAACAATAGATATATGGACAATGCATGGATATTACATTACAACATAGATACATAAATAAATTATGGGAAAAATAATTATTAAAAAATAAAAATAAATATAATAACATGCAAAGTAGTAGCTATGTTGTTAATACCATAATTAATTTGTTTGTTTGTAATTAATAGCTTGTTTCACTATTATTAATTGCTTGGATCCCTAATTCATTAGATATGTCTGTCTGAAAATCCCTCAGTTTTCAAATATAGTATTGTGCCACAGGATAACTACTTAAAAACCAGGGCATTTATTCTTATAATTCACTCATGAACCAGCTGAAACATCTTGTTTGTCCTCGCAGTAGCTGCCATTGATGTCAGTTTGACAAGACACAAGTTTCATTAGTTGTATTAAGCCTTGTTATACAAATTAAGCTATTGTAACACCCCCTGGCCTTCATTACAGATTATATGTTACAATATTAACCTTACAAAATCCTCCAGGTGTGTATAGAAAAAGTTTATACAGCTCACAAGTAATTGTTATCCTTTCATCACAGCCAAGCTCTGTCTTCAGTCTTGTTAAGAGTGTATGCAGACTCTTCTCCCACTCACGATTATTGATGATAAACTGGGAAGGATTGAGCTGCCATGCACAATGATCAGAGGGATTCACAATCATCTGTCCTCTGTTTGCAGAGGGAGCCCTACAAGCTTTCATCATGATGTTCTTAATATGAACATTACACAATGGCAGACCAAGGATCAAGTCACGTTGAGTAGTCAGTGATAGTGCTGGCAAAGGCATAGAAATGATTCCACCAGAAACATAGCTTCCATCTCTCTCAACTGACTGCAGTGCATCAATAATGAACTGATAATAAGGTTTTGTCATCACTTCCTCAAGAAGAATCAATCTAGATTAAAACAAGATACCAAGTAGTTACATCACTTTGTGTAATTCTTCCATTACAACATTTTAATCAACATAGTTATGGCCTATAAGTTACTTTTCCTGCTCTTTAGCACAAATTCACATAGATGAAGACCAAACAACAGAATAAACTCCAAACTGTCAATTGCTAGCAACTTTACAGTTAATGCATTTTAACACCAGGTATGTGTCCTATTAGCACCACTGAATGGTGCTATCTATATAAACAAGTACAAGGAAATTAGGGATCAAAGAATACAAAAAGTAGTGAAACAAGGGAGGTTGCCTACACATGACCTAATGGAACTAGTTATCATTATTATGACTAGCGAACACGCACATACGGCATTAGAAGAAAGAATGGTGCCAGGCTTATTGTTTTCATCTCAATGCGTGCCCCAACTATCAATTACTGAAGTAAGTCCTCACTAATCCGAGTTGTAGTAACCCAAACACTCGCTAATCCGAACAGTACAAATGACTGTTCTGTTAGAGTATTTTGTAAACAAGTGTATGTTCTATTACAGTAATTGAACTGGTTCTGTATATAATCAATGGGTCACTAATCCAAACAAATTCACTAATCTGAACAGGCTTTTGTCAACTTTACAACAGAGCTGTTCAGATTAGTGAGGATCCACTGTAGTGAAATGGCCATTACATTTCGCTTTCAGCTCTGTTACACTGCATCACAAATGAAGAACACTATGAGAAGAACCTCTGTAATCAATGCAGTCACAATGGAAAACTCGGACGGTACCCGTTACAAATTTAGGGAAGCCATCATGTGGCTCTACTGCGAATCAACATCTTGCACTGTCAGCAAAGATAAATGGGACACAAAGGAGGACACAGGTAAGTCCATAAAACATACATTGTCCATATTGCGGTATGCCAAAAGGCACCTGTTGGGCTGAACTAATGTCGAACAGTAAAAAACATCAAGCCTGTAGCCTGTAGCTGTTATCAAGTTATGCTTGCCTAAAGGTATCAGTCAGGCAGTCACTAGAAATTTCCACTGAATAAATAAAGCATTGTAGCAACCGTTTCAGGTCATACTAAATTATTTTTGGGCTTGAACTGCCAAGGCACCACAAGGGTAGTGTGAGGCTAGTTTCTGGTTAATATCTTTTCGTGAGGAGAAAACATCCATGATCAGTACTACCATACTTTATGATGAAGGAATGAAAAAATTCATGTACTTAAACACTTTTGAGTGACACACAATTTAGTTCAGTAGTGTTTCTAGGATGGAAAAACGGTCATGTCAATATGACAGCTGGCATAGCTATACATGCATATGAAATGATTAAATGTGACTAGGGATGGACAATATACTGATATTTAGTTATTGTGCAATATATATTTAAACCGAATAATTAAATATTTAACATTTATTAATACTGTATACCGAGAATACCGGAAATTACTGGTTTTATCACGTAGTGAGTCTTCCTCAAATCTTTACCGGAGTTACAATCAAGTACTCAATGAAGAAGACTGCTTTGAGCAAGGCTTCCAGTCGAACCAGGATGGGGAGTGGCTAGCTAATTGCCTACAGGATCCTTGCGAAGCATACCTGTGTCTCTGTAAATTAAGGTTCCTGTGGTCCCCTAAAGTATGTACATGTTGAGCTGGATCCTCAAAAACATTCTAACTCACAGATGTAATTACACATGATCTTGAAATTTGGCTCTGCCTGACCTGCTAAACATATTTCAAAAATCTTTTTGTTCAAGTGTCTGACACAATATTTATGGCCAATTAAAATTTTCACCAAACATTTCATATGGGAAGCCATTAAAGTGCAACATCCATTACAGCCCTTTCCTGACCTTTTGATGGAGCCAAACCATACATGGTTGTTGTTGACACCTTTGCTGTCACCACTAATCATCTGGTTGGCTGAAATGTTCACTCTGTTAAGAAAAGAAAAACTTTTAATTTTTAGCTGCTTTTCAGGATCCTGCTCAACTTGTATAGGCTGTGTAAGCACAAGTAGCAGAAGAATCACTCGGAAGTAAATATCACTGTAAAAAATTATAAAATATTGGGAGTCTCGTACACAATTTTAAGATTTTGTGTGGGCAACCTCCTCATGATAACTGAAGCATCTTTCATGTACACATAGGCAGAACCAGGGAACCAAAGCAGTCACAGAGCCATCAAGCAGCAAGGGAGTGTAAGAGAAGCTGGAGAAAGGGGATTGATTGATTTATTGTTTATCCTCACAGTAGTTGGCAGAGCCGTTCTTCCCTACTGGAGCACACATACAACAGAGTACAAAAACATACAGACACAAGAAACTAACTACTCAAACAATAGAAACTAACTATAAACACAATTAATTGCTTTGAGTGTTGAGATAAAAGTCCTTGACAGAGAATACAAAGGAATTGTAATTACAATCAAGAATTCCACCATGTTGTAGCAGAGGAACGGAAATATTTTTTAGTGGTCGATAAATTCAAAAAATTGCTTGTTTGTCTCGATCTGCTTCCAGTTGGGCACTGGAGGGTGAACACTGAAGACAAAGCCTGTACGAGGTGCATACTACGAGCTAAGGAACCTAAGCGAAAATCGTTGACTAAAGTGAAACGGGGACGAATGGTTTAAAAATTGTTCCATAGTAGGCTACGTTATAGATGATAATAATCTATGGCTATGTTGTTAACTACTTAACAACGCAACCTAACGTACACAATTCTGTTAACAACAAATGGAAGTTACTTATCAAAGCTGATTCCTCCAGAAGCGAGATTCTAATAAACGCTCACCACTAATGAAACACGTGATTATTCGCGCGTTTTCATCAAGCAGGTGATTGAGGCATTGAGGTTTTACGTGTCTGTTGTGAGGTTAGGGTTAGGGTGCGGCCGCCCCTTCCTATTTGCGATGGGGTGGCCGCACCAGATAGTCGCGCGCCCTTGACCTGAATCTTTCTGACATTTGGCCTGATGCGTATAATGACTTGGTAATTATTAATCTCAACGTGTTTGGTTAATGTTTTGTAGGAACCACCAAATGGAGAAGCCATGTTATCATTCACTTGTGGAAGCACTGAAGTCAGTGGCTAGGCCAGGATCATAGCTATGCTGGTGGTGGAAAGATTTCTATACCCTTACCAGCAATTTCACTCAACCAGACTCTGTTCTTGGTCTCCCACTCTGTGATTGTCATGTTAAGAAACTTGTTGAGGTAGCAAGTAACACTCCTTTTGGGAGGGTAATGGAGACAGTAGACACTACAATCTGTTGCACATGGCAACTCAGTCCTGCTCAATTTGTAATCAACAATCCTGATTGGGAGGAGATTATGCAAATGGTGTTATCCAAAGTGAAGTGGGAGCTTGGGTGTAGCATAGATAATAGAGTACTTAAAAGGGATAGGAAACGCAATAACGTGACGTCACAAAATACGTACATTTCTATTGGAATTCCGTGTAGTACGTCACGAACATACTCGTTACGCTTGCTGCGCTTGTATCAAAGAGAAACAAATTGTTGTAACGACAGAATTTTGTAACCAACGACGGTGAAACTTCGCTACAGTGAACTCAAGTAAGTAATCGAGGGAAATAGGATGGTACCAACCCTCAAGGAAGTTATACGCAAAATTAAAGGAGATTGAAAGTGAAAAAAACGGCCCAAAAATTACTTTAAACCACTTTACTTTCTTCGTAAATATATTCTATCCTTTTAACTGTGATAAACCTATTCCTTACCATTTAACAGAGGGAACCAGAGGAAATATCGGATCAAAACAGGAACTGTTGCTTGAAGAAACGACTAAGTATCTTCAATTTTTAACCAAAAGTTTAAACCACCTTGCAGTACAACGCAACGGTAAAAGACTGCGTTGGTGACACGCCTAGCTTACCACAAGATTCGAAAGTGGAACCGGCTATAAAAGAAGCGGTATGGACGAGGCATGAAGTTACGATGAGCGAAAGTGTGACAGCGTGTAAGAATCACGGTTAATGCGATACGCTTTGTTACAAAATCTACGGTCTGAATTCTCTCGCCAAAATCTCTCACATAGGCCTAAATACTTACTGTAGTCTGTTGGATTACTATTTACGCTGCTTAGAACACTAATTCTCACAAAACTGTCTTGTCCTTTCAAGTCACGCGTAACGGAAATCAAACCGGAAATCGCTTGCGTTTCCTATCCCTATTACTCCATTATCTATGGTCCTATCAAGTCACGCGTAACGGAAATCAAACCGGAAATCGCTTGCGTTTCCTATCCCTTTACTCTATTATCTATGGGTTTAGTGAAGAGGTAGCTGTTACTTGTGAACTCTAAGCTCTTATTTAGTGAGCCGGGAGGACATTTTAAGGTCTGGTATCAAGAATTATTTTGTATATCAGTATAGTAAAAAATACCATACCCAGCTAATGTTTCCTCTATCTTTACGTCAAAGAAGAATGTCACTTGATTATGAAAATGTAGGGGTATTTAATTGAGGTAGTGAGGTAATTGAGGTATTCGCCTTAAGGTATTTTCTAAGGGTTTAAAGAGGAAGTTTGACAAATTTTAAGCTGAATATTAAAATTTGACTGCATGTTTCCTTCTGGCATTGTGAGTAGTGCAGATACTCTAACGGAGTAGTCACATTTCTGTAATATGCTTGACTAATAGAACAGTCACAAGTACTCTACTGATTACTAATCTTATGGCTGCCCCATTGACAGTGTAACATGTGTAATTACTATCATTTATAGTTATGCAGATGTGGTATGTAATTAAAACAGATTGTGAATGGCCATGTATAATACATGTGGTATACTCATGCATACAATGGCTTTAGTACATGCTTGTGATATTGTTAAACCAGGCACATGCCTGGTTTACTAAAATTGTTTTCATAAAATGTGTGTGTGTGTGTGTGTGTGTGTGTGTGTGTGTGTGTGTGTGTGTGTGTGTGTGTGTGTGTGTGTGCACGTGTGTGTGTGTGCACGTGTGTGTGTGTGCACGTGTGTGTGTGTGCACGTGTGTGTGTGTGCACGTGTGTGTGTGTGCACGTGTGTGTGTGTGCACGTGTGTGTGTGTGCACGTGTGTGTGTGTGCACGTGTGTGTGTGTGCACGTGTGTGTGTGTGCACGTGTGTGTGTGTGCACGTGTGTGTGTGTGCACGTGTGTGTGTGTGTGTGTGTGCACGTGTGTGTGTGTGTGTGTGTGTGTGTGTGTGTGTGTGTGTGTGTGCACGTGTGTGTGTGTGTGTGTGTGTGTGTGTGTGTGTGTGTGTGCACCTATCTACCTATCTATGTTTGTCCGTATGCACCCACGTGAGCAAAGTCGTTAAATGGTAAAAGCAGCGTTTATGTAAGAAATAAAAGCAAAATGAAGGATGTAGTCGCTGTACTAAATTTCCGCACAGGTAAACTTTGCTCTGAGGTGGTTTCTTTTTGGCGGTCTGAAATACGGGTGTGGCGACTCTCCTCAGACTTTGTGAATTACCTACCCTTTGGGTAGGCGTTTGACAATTGAGAAACAACAGTGCTAGCCTTGTAGACTACCAGGAACAGCCTATCCTTTCGAGTTGGGAAGGGGGCGTATCCCTACATATGCGAACGAAAATGAAGAGTAGCTCTGAATCTTTGTCGAGAGAATTTGTGGGAAAAAAACACAATAATGAAACTATAAAACAATTTAGAAGATACTTCTGTGCATAGTCTGTTGTTTAAAAAGTGGTATGTTTAACAAGCACTTTATTGAAGAATTGCAAAAATTTTATGAATTACAGAATTACTATAAATGCACAAACATAAACGTATTGGTTAATTCCAGCTGCATGGCACCTGGTTTTTAGAAGTAGCACAACATCAACTTGTTTTTAACTGTAACTTTTTATATGTGCCTGCGTTATTACTATTACTCAGCCAGAACCATTCTATTTGTCTTTCTCATTCTGTGTTACAAATGGGAGCCTAATTTACACTCACCCAATACTACATAACAGTAGTGCGGCTATGGGGTGTTGTGTTTACAAATCAGATATTACCTTCACAGTGGCAGATCTTAAAAGGTTTTTTTTGAAAATTAGTGTAGGTATGTCTGCAAAAATTTTTAAAAGTTTAGACTTGGCTACTATTGCTGATATTTGCCTGACTACAGTAATAGGGTAACTGTTCTATTAGAGTATCTTGACAGTAAACTGTTGCTGTGGGTTTCATAGCTATATTACATGTATACTACTGAAATACAATGGGTTATTTGCTATGATATATTGTCACCATTGAGCTAAAATGTAAAAGGTTTTATTTTGTCAAAACCACAGAAGCCTGCCACTGCTTTGTGAGTGTATTGAATATATCACCAGTCAAGACAAAGTAATAGAGCAGTCACTAACAATCAACTGATCTTTATTGTGAATTATTATGATACTACTTCAATTTGCCTTTACTGCTGGGCACATGAACAGGGTCAACTATATGCTTTTCAAAGCAAACACATAAAGACCCACAAAAATACCTTCAGATTAACTCACAGGGACATGGGGTCTTAAGATCTTTTAGAAGATCAGATAGTGTGTCATGTGGCCATGGGAAAACCAATGCGTTTGGGTGCATGACAGACAAGTGTGTATTTTACAGGAACCCAAATTCAGGCATAAGTACCTCAGTAATGGCTACACAAAAATAGCCCATTTTTGTTCTGTGAAGCATCCCTCAGGATAGGACATCTTCCATTCCGAATTTGACCTAAATCGGTCCAGCTGTCTTTGATACACACATCCTCAAAGTTTGTTTTATTTTCTATGTATTTTTCTTCTGCCATTAATTTTCTTTTTGCAACACTTACAAAAAATTGCCAGAACTCGTGCAAACTTTATTGGATTCTTTAGCTCAATTGAATATTCCATTATTCGAATATTTGAGAATATTCAAATATTTGAATATCATTTTAGTGTTCGAATATTTGTTTCAAAGGAAATATATAATATCAGTGTGTAGAGTACATAGAGTACATAGAAAGCTTGATCCTACATTAGTAATTAAATCATGAATTGTATTAAAGAGGCATCTTGTACAACAGGATTATTGATATCTTGTCCATAACAATGCTGAAAAAGAATATTCAGTAGTTGTGGATATATTTGAATGGTAAAAACCACTATCCGTTCGAGCCCTAGATTCTTTTCAAATTTGGAGGATATTTTAGCACACTTATCTTCCTATTTGTATACAGATTGTAGAGTGATTTTCCAAAATTGAAAGTGCAATTTTTGTCTACTGACAGAAACAACTTATGAATTGGTATGCAGATAGGCTAACCATTGTAGCATGGACCTTTTGTGATTTGAAAGTACTAAGATTATTAGCTAAGGAGGTACGTATACAGCATAAACCAAACATGTGAAACAAGCATGATTGAGACACTCTAATAGAACAGCCACCAGAAGTAAAAAAAACGTCAGGGATTTTGCTAGAAAATAAATTCAGGGGGGGGGGGGGGGGGGGGGGCAATCAGAAATTGAGGGGGGAGCACTTAAATTAGGCTCAATCCCCCCCCTTCGTCATTAGGCTTAACTTAAATTAGGCTGGTTGAGGCAGAGTTCAGGGGAAAAAAAATCATTTTCAGGGGGGCAAATGCCCCCCTCCCCTCCTAGAAAAATCCCTGGAACGCGTGTGAAAAACATCAAAGGAAATTGTTCAAGGTTGAACCAGGGGCCTCTATCATAGTGATCATGAAGGTTTGGGTTTTTCTGGCCAAAAAAGTAAGCTTCACAATACCATCCTGGTGCCTTGGCAGTATATTGGTTTGATATAACCAAGCCCAAAAGTGCCTGACCCTAAACGCTTCCAATGGATTGTTACAAAATATACTCAGTGGAGTTTTTTTACTGACTATCTGCCTGCCTGCCTTCAGGCAAAGGCTATGGGCTTGATTTTTTCACTGTTTGACGTCACTTCGTCCCGAGATGTGCCTTTTGGCATACTGCAGTACATACAATGCACACATCATGGACTTACCTTTGTCCTCCTTTGTGTCCCATTTCTTTTTGCTAACAGCCCAAGGTGTTGACTCGCAGTGGCACAATGTATGCATTACTTCCCTACATTTGTAAATGCGTATTTTCCGTGGTGACTGGATTGACTGCAGAGGTGGTTTTACTACTTTTCTTCATTTGTAGCACTGTGTAATGGGCTGAACATATATAACTGAAAGTGAAGCGTATTAAATGGCCACTTCACCTTTGAGCCAGTTATTGATAGTTGGGGCATGCATTCAGACAAAAACATTAACTCTGGAACTATATTTTCTTTTGATGTAGTATGTGTGAGTTCACCAGTCATAATAATGTTACAAAAAAAGTAAACAAACAAGTATAACAAAAAATTAGGAATTTTAATTTCGAATTAGGTATCACAGAAAAAAGTAGGGAAACAAGGGAGGTCGCCTACACCTGTAGATATACTAGTGTACATTTAATTCCTAATTCAATCATGGAGGTTGGGATTAGCTGTTCACTAGTATATCTGCAGGTGCAGGTGACCTCCCTTGTTTCCCCGTAATTGAAATTAAAATCTTAATTTCTTATATTCCTACTAGCATTGGTACATGCATTCCACAATAACATGAATCAATGCATTGGGAATGAAGTATTAAAGATCATGTCATAAAGTAGCATGCATGGTGATAGCTTTTGAATGAACCTTAATCCACCATCATGCAAATCTAATAGTTAAAATGATGTGAACATGTGGGTTAACTAAACTGCAGAATTGCATGTAAGCTAACCAATAATTATCAAAGCATGTGCAAAATTATGTGGTCATGCAGGCACTGTAATAACATGGTCAACAAAGACTATTTAAAGTATTAGTCTGCAGTACTATTTGTTGTAGCTATGTAGCTATACTGCAAGCAAAGGTTTGAGCAAAGTTAACTTAGCACACAGGTGCACACTTCCTGGCTAATTGCTTTCATAATTTAGACAAGTAGTTAGCATCACAAAGAATTAGAGTTACAAAGAGTAGGAACTTACTGTAATAAAACACACAGACAAACTGCCCTATACCTATCAAATGTGCTACTGTATACTTTTCCAATAGTCCATATCCTGCGACACAATAACTGGATGCTATGAACTTAAAAAGAAGTTTAGGAAAGTATGCACCAAAAAGGTATATAAAATAGTTTTGTCACTGGTGGGATTCGAACCTACACCCCACACAGCAGTAACCACCACAACTTCAGGGAGGTGCTTTACCAGCTGAGCTGTTTACCATGTGGTTGGCAATGGAATGCAGCTGAAATTTTCTCTACATCGTAGCCTTCAACGTGCTGTAGAGGATGAAGGAATGCATGCAGAAGCTGAAACGTAGCCAGATGGTGAACATTCATTTTGCATATGAATTGTGTTGATATGTGCACAGTAAGCATCAGCTATTTGACATGGAAAATTGCATCACGAAAAGGTGGCACTGAGAAGAAAAAAAGTTGTCAAGGGCAGGAATTGAACCCTGGACCTTTGGGTTAGCAGTTCTATGCACTAACGCTTTGGCTGTTTGTTTGTGGTTTTGACAGGAATGTAGCTCAAGTTTTCCTCTACACCAATGCTCTGTAGATAGAGAGCAAATGAAAGCACATAGCAATTTGTAACAACAAACTTGGAGTTGCCAGATGACAAGCGCTTAATTTCGTTAAAGTCCCATGTCAATACGTGCTTTGGTTATTGAGTTAGCGGCATCATGAGGAAAGAATGGAGACAGATAGACAGCTTTTCAGCTTTATACACCCAAATCCTTTGCAACTCTGCCACTACCGTCAATTGCTCATCTCACTTAATTTCTGCCTTCTAGTTTACTGCACCAGAACATAATTTCGTAGAGCTATCCATGGAAAATCTATGTGCATTGTATGAATGCTCAGGAAAATGTGTGCTCTATTAGAGAAATGTTCAGAAAAAAAAGCTCTTAGAGTTCTACAATTTAAAAAAAAAATAGTCAGGCTACATACCAAACATATACACAAGAGTCTATCCTCTAATAGAGCAGTCGACTTTGCTGTAATTTGTTGTCATGCCTACTGGTTTAACTGCTTATGCAAACTAGTTAAATTTTCTTGCGCGTGTCAGGTAATTATCAACGTACAAACCTTCAGTAGTAGTAATGTAAATCTGTTTAAATAACAATGAGTTATAACATGAAAACCAACTATACATGCATGTACCAAGTGCATTTTGATATCCCTTTATACGATGTTCAGCAACTAGCCACATGTAATATGAAATTACTAGCTACAAATGTCTTTTAAATTCTAGTTCTTCTGTTTACCTGTAGGAAAAAAGATAAACAAAGCAAGGACAAAAGCCACCATAGCTACACAAACACAAAAAACTACCAATATCTAATCCTAAACAGCCCAGCTGTGAAATGACAGTATAATATTATTGCAGCCATTTCTTGGCTGCCACCTTTGATGTCACATCTTTTTCACACTAGCCTATTTTTGGAAGGCTGTACCTTTTTCAAAGCTGGGATGTAGTAACCTGTGTGTCATGGATTCCACCCTTTCCATTCTTAGTGGTAAATGCTGTTTATCTTGTCCCCTTTACGGTCTGCTGCCTCCCCCCCCCCCCCCCCCCCATCCTTCCTACAAAGTATCATAGATCCCACTATTCCCCCAGTCTTTGTACTGCTAGGGATGTATTGTAATTCTTACAATTGAAGTACTGCCAAATGCATGCACACATTTGATAACAGTGATGACAAGTATAGGTGTATCGATGTATGTATTGTACACTATATATGACATGTATACAGTTATAGTCAGTAACGATAGCTGTTGTAGTATTGAAATATGTTCATACTTTAGAATCACAGAGATGCAGAGAAACCCCCCTAACATGTTTGGGGCACTCTGGTAATTCAGTTACCATCAAGTTATGAAGGTGGAGAATTAGCAGTGTGTCACCAAGGGAAGAAATCGTTAACCTTGTTCAATTTTGGTGGTATTGATGCTTGTGGCAATATCTACTTTTCAGCATTTTATGTTGACTGTCAACATGAAGCCAAGCCAGTAACCGAAGGCCATCGTCTCTGTTTAATTTACAATTTGGTTTATGCAGGGGTTGATTCAGTTCCTGTACCACCAAACAATCAGAAACAAATTTCTTGCAATAAAGGCGTGGGATGAAGATAGTGACTCTAATGATTGCCCTAAGATGCTTACCCAAACCTTCGAGCACCGGTATTGTGAAGCAAGTCTTTCTTTTCAGGTGCTTAAGAATGGTGACAGAGGTTTGGCGGAAGTGTTACTCCAAGCAAAAATGGAAGTTGAGTTTGACCTGTACTTGAGCTTTATACACTTCACAGAGCACTGGTCAGCTACTAACTATGGTATGGGCAATGATCGTGGTTGCAGTGCTAGCCATCTCAGAACTTATGATGGTGAGAAACTGTCCTACAGAATAGACTTTCCAGATGATTCCCTTGTTCCTCAAGACTTTTTTTGAGAAGATTGATCCTGACATGCAATTTTGGAAGAGGAAATTGGAAATGAGGAGTCTACAGTGGACAACTGGGCAGCATTGTTGATTTGGCCAGCTAAGAAACACAATTTAGTAATTGGTGTTCAAAATATGATGAATTTGAGCAACATGTTAAGAGGGGCAGAACAGCAGATGAGTTGACAGTTGCTGCAAGGAATATAATGAAAGTACTCTAAATAGTCAACATTGCTGGGCTAGGAGTAAAAAAATTTACTATAAAGAATTTACTACTTTTTACAAGTGCTTCTACTGTTTGGTAGACTAGAGTTGATTGCTGAGTACTTGGATGTAATTGCTGAGCAATTAGGTGACTCTGTTTTGTGGAGTGATTCATTTTACTCCATTGTTTCTACCATTTGTTGTAATCATGGATGGTCTATCCTTAAGCCTCCACTGAAAGCCATCTTTGAGAACAAGTCTTGTTCAATTAAAGGTTGCTGTCAGTTTTTGACAAAACTTACCTTTGACCCACTGAACAATGGGCATAAGGATCTTTGCCAGTACCTTGCTGCTATTTTTGTCAATTATTTAGTTAATGAGCAGGATGCCTGTCTGCCATCAAACAGAAGTAAGGAGATTGTGTCTCAACTGGTGAACATCCTTAAAACTTTAGAATGTGAAGGTTTACTTGCTTCTTTTGTTGATGCTTTATGCAGTAAACCTGTGTACTACCCAGTCCTACAAACACTAGGACCTGCTATTCTGGATATTAGTAAGACACATAACATAGTTGGTCCACTACAAGTGCTTCTTAATCCCTGTACCTCTACTTTGGAAGATTGCATTAGTAATGTAAGAACTCCAACCAACTTTGTTCATACTATAAATCTTTATTGTACTTGTAAAGATTGTGTGGAGTTGAAGCAGTTTATGCAGCACCCTGACATAGCTCAGTGTCGCTTCAGGTTTGCAAAGACAAGAAAGCATCATCTTGAATGGAGAATTTTAATTACGTAAATGATGCTACTTGTGAGACTGAGCAAGATGGCACCCCACCCACTCTTATTGTCACTAAAACACAAACCTCTTATGAGAAAAATTTTAAGAAACATCAACCTCATAGAAAGTTGTTGGCATCCTTAAGATCACTAAATTGTCCATCTGAAAGTGAACCATCAGCTAAGAGATTGAAGTCAGAGAATGATGTCTCTCCAGCAAGTGAGACTTTGTCATCAACAGTAGACCTAAAAGAAGACTGATACATTTATCTTCATGTCCTCAGTATTCTATATCTCTTAGTATATACTCCACTCAACCTGTATCCTCATTATTTTATACTGTAACACATGCAGGCATTTTGCACTACTACTACACTTGTTGTATACGTAATAATAGAGCTGTATGTATAAAACAGTATACGATTGTAGTTCATCACCACATATGTGACCGGCCGGGCATGTGGGCACAAACTACATCCTGTCTCTCTACAGATCATATCTCAGTACTGAAACAGAATATTCACATTCTGTAATTTGCATCACAAAGCCAAATAAATGCATACTAAGAGCTGAAAATTGCATTGCCATAGCATAATGGTACAAAAAGTTATGAGAGATGAAAGTTTGAAAAAGTAGGCAAAAATCATGTGCCCACATGCCCTATTTTTGCACATATAAATATATGGTCCTTTTCAGTTTACTCTGTTATGATGTTGAACTTCCTAGTCAGTTACAGTACATAATGGATTAGCCAACCACATGCAACATTACATCCATGTTTAATTGACAAATTAAAGCAGAATGAGTTCTGTTTATCAGTCCAAATTCTTTGGAGGACAGTTATTCCCCCAATTGCTGCACTTTTCACCACAATTTTATGTTCCACTTAACGAGTTGTCTACCGCCCATTAAATACAAGCACAAGGGTGACATGCATATATAGAGGAAAATCGAGCTATGTTCCCCCACCTTTGGTATCAGCCCATAGAACTATAATGAAGAAGATACATACATGCTGGGTTTTAGTCTCTAAACTGTTTCTCTTTTTTACTATTGATAGTCATGTGATAGTAACCAACCAATCGTATATAGTGCAATTATTTAACGGGAAAATATTTATGAATTAGTAATTTGATAAGTGAACTCTTAAAGAAATTCTACCATTAGAGGGAAACTTGCTGGCAAATCATCCATTTATGTTTTTTTATATATGGTTATCAGATATCATGCTCAGCCCATCATCTAACTACCTCAAGAGTTTTGTTGTTATGCCAGTATTATTTTTTTTTAAAAGTGTTATACCTCTCTACACACACACTGAACAGTATACATACTTTAACTAAACTTACTAAAAGCCATGAAATAATAAACATACAACACTATGCATCTGTCTAATATAAGAGTTCTGACTCATTCCTTACTGTTATCTTTTGACGAAGTGCCACAAGCCGAAGAAGTGCTACATTTGACTTTCTGCTTCTTAGCTGGTGGCTCACTTGTAGATTGGTCAACCATGACAGTACGCTTCTTAACTGGCCACAGCAACAATGCCGCCCATCGATACTGTTTGTCTAATGTAGCCCCTTCATTTCCCGTTGCCTCTTGAAAATTTTCATCATCAGGATCGATGCCACTAAAAAAATCTTCAGGAACCAGGTATTTCTTGGGAAAATCTACAGAGGGAATTCTTTTCCCATCAATAGACTTGAGGTTCTTAGCACACAATTCTTCATTATAGAGCTCATCAGCACTGTAATCATCATAGCCGCAGTGAGAAGCTTCCCAGTATTCAGTGAGGTGTACATTGCCTACAAAAATATTAAAATCAACTCTAGCCTTCGCTTGGACTAACACATCTGCTACTGCCCTGTCGGTATTTTTAAGCAATCGAAAAGAAAGACTGGCTTCACAGTATTGATGCTCAAGCATGTAACTCATCATTTTGGGGCAAGTCTTAGAGCCAACATTTTTTGTCCATGCCTCCATTGCTGACACGATGGAGGAAACGTGGCTGGTGTTATCAGGGGGGACTGGGCACTCTCCGGCATCTGAATACAGCAAATTGTAAACAAGGCAAAGACGATGACCTTTGGTAATTGGTTTGATCTCATGTTCACAGTCAGCATAGAAAGCTGCAAAGAAGATATTACCACAAGCATCAGATCCGCCAAAACTGAACTCTGTTTCTTTTCCACTATGAGACACAGTTAACTGACCACCCTCATAATCTGATGGCAACTGGATCACTAAAGTGCCAAACATGTTGCGTGCTTTTTCTGTATCCCTGTGACGCTATAGACACCAAAATAAATTCATTACCCCAGAACAAAATTAATATTGAATGTGCACAACAACCAAGCATTTCTTGCTACCAAAAAACAAAATGATAAATACTTGTGACCTTTGCAAAGTTAACAATGAAGACTAGTCATCTTTTATTTGATCTGAACAGATTTGACCAACTTAAAACACTGTAAAAATTAATGTTGTGCAAGTACAGTGATCTGTACATGTGCTAATCCCCTCAAATGTCCGTGCAGATTATTTGGATCTGTAATCACATAATTATGTATATTGTTGGCCCAATATTTAAATATCAAATAGAAAATCAGCACTACAAATTTTGTTCATTACAATATTGTATCTAAGCCTAAAACATTACAAAAAACCCCAAAAATATCATACTGTGCTAACCTTGAAGAATCCTCCTGGTTCATATAGTAATAGTTTATACAGCTCACAAGTAATAGCCATCTTCTCATCACAGCCAAGTTCTGTCTTCAGTCTTGTTAAGAGTGTATGCATACTCTTCTCCCACTTTGGATTATTGATGGTAAACTGGGAAGGATTGAGCTGCCACGTACACCGAACACTTGTATCCACAATAGTTTTTTCTCCCATACCAAAAGGAGCTCTGCTGGCATGCTCTATGACTCTCTTTATATGGCATTCACATAACGGAAGGCCGAGGATTGAGCTGGGCTGGTCACTGAGTAATAGTGCTGGCAAAGGCATGGAAATGATCCCACCAGAAACATAGTTTCCAGGTCTGTCCACTGACTGTAGTGTGTCAATAATTGACTGATAATAAGGTTTCTTCCCCATCACTTCTGTAAAATGAATTCAGAGTAAAATGTGATATTGTATGTGTATAATAAACTTTAAAATCAGTTCAAAAATAAATCAACTATGATGTTAGACCATGCATTTCACCTACAATTTTTTTAGTTTCCTTGTGTGCCACAATTATGGGGGATGCAGTACTACTGCACAAATGTAGGATAAAGGAACAACCATGTCAACATAAGGAATACTACAGCTACTATCAAGAGAATGAAGTAAACTTGACTAGCATTGGATAACTAATTTTACTCACTATATTTATGCATTCAGTACTTGTACTAGATACCTTTGTTTAGTCATAAAGGCTAGTTTTGGATAGCCAGACCACTCCTTTAGTCACGGTGCCTTGTACGATGCCTTAATCAATTAGAAATTATAAACACATGATTTGAAAAGGATAGGCCACTAATTCTTCATAACTAAAACAATTGGGGTCACTACTAATAATAATATAATCAAGGGCTTGGTAAATAATAAAATTTTCACCATCTTGTACCACTGAAATGATGCATGAAATCTGGTTGTTCAGCTGCTGGTGAAGTTGCATAGTGATTGCTGTTTCCTTGGAATATCGCAGTGGTTCTGAACTTTAGTAGCTAGGTGTAATGGCAGGTCCAGGGGGCAACCCAAAATAACAACACACTTTAATAGAGCAGTCAGTCAAATACTGTAACAGAACAGTCATCACACATAACACTACCGACTACTCCATAGTTGAAAAAATTAGCATCTACAGCACTATCCCATACGTGGGCACACTTAGTCTGCTGAGAATATTTTGTAAATGCAGATGTACGTGGTCTTGTGTTTGCCATTCATTAGGCTCATACATAGCTGGCTGAACTACTCATGAGTGTTACTTATCCCTAAGATAATAAAAACTTGGAAATTTAAAAATGGGAATAGGGATTGCTGAAAAATACCACCAAAAGAAGAAGGGATCGCTGGGGTGGTAATGTAAACCACAAATCCTTCTCTGTCATAAATATTTAGTTACATGCTCCAGTCATTTTGAAATGAGTCAAAATAGGGATTTGTGGTTTACATTACCACCCCAGCGTTCCCCCTTTTTCCAAACTCTGGATCCGCCCCTGAGGTGGCATAATAGACTAGTACTCTTATTGTCAGTGCAGCATGTGAGTGGCATAACGCAATATCAATAGTAAACCTTTCCACATACTCGAAGGTGCCAACTGTTATACCAAGATGAGATCTGCTATATATCGTATAGAGGGAAACTTTGGCGGGGGTAAACTTTGGCGAATAGCAAGCTAAATTGCATTTGGCGAAATAAACCTTGGAAAATTCGAGTTTAATTTATAGCTATATAGATGCTATTCTCAGGCACTACGAGTAATTGGTGGGTTAAACTTTGTAGCGAATTGCCAAATTAGCCAAAGTTTTTCTCTGCCAAAGTTTCCCTCTATACGGCATACATTTACAGCTGTATCGCAGTCAGCTGCAGATTTTTTTTTCAGAGGTGCTAATAACTTCTAATTGATACAAACATTGTGTGAGAAACTGTGACAGAGAAAAAATAGATCGGCCATGCAAGACTATACCTGCAAGGATGTCTAGTATACAAGTATAGAATACTTACAAGTTGAACTGAATTGATGACTGTATCTACATCTGAAGTGGACCAGAATCTTGTGGTTGTGACTTTAGATTGTCTGTAGCTACCATCAAGTTATATGTAGAGATTTTCCAGTGATGCAGAAAGTTGAGGTATGAAAATAAGCCAAGCTACTAGCTAGTGATATTATGGCAAAGTACGTGCCTGCACTCTACCTTTTGGATGAAAAGAAAAAATCATTAAAATAATAGTGGCTTCAAGAAAGCTGGCATGCCATACCGTGGGTATATTAACAGGAAGAAAGAAAACACAATTGTCATGCGTGCGGTGCCATGATCCCTTCTCTAAACAATCATTTTTGCATTATGGCTGCCTGCCAGGTAAGGCAAAACACGTGTCATTTTTGCTGCTATTATTGTTGTGACATCATTGCTTGTATATTATATCCCATTGTTACAGCTATAGTGTGTATGCATTGAACTGGATCCTCAAAAACATTTAATAACTCATCGATGCAATTACACATGATCTTGAAATTTGGCCCATTTGTAGCACTGCTTGACCTGCTAACAATATATCAAAAATCTTTTCGTTCAAATGTCTGACACAATATTTACAATCAATTTAAAATTTCACCATACATTTCCTATGGGGAAGCCATAAAGTGTTGTGCTTTCTCCTGAACTTGTCGTTGCACCTGTTGGTTGACACCTTTTTTACTGTCACCTTGTTGGCTAAAATATTTAAGAGAAAACATCTACTTTTCTATACTACAGTGAGTAGGCGCGGAGGGACGGGAGCCACACATATCCAACTACTATTTGAAAACTCGATCGTCAGCCCAGACTGAGACACATAATGCTGCATTATTAACTAAGAGCGTGACGTCGCCGGTACCCTTTATGCCAATCAATAACGCAATCAAACGCATTAGATACAGTGTTAAAGTAAGTGCTTTACCGATTCTGTTGACTGTTTTCCTTAGGTTGTAGCAGAGATTCCGGAGATTTCAATCAAATGTTCACGAGAGAAATTAGCACGTGATGTTCGCGTTGACCAACGCGCGCTAATCTCGATATGTATCCGTAGACTAACTGTGGTGTGTACAGTCTCAGACAAGGAAGCTACTACAGGGGTTCAGTGAAGTAAGCAATAAAAGACTTCACATATGTATGTGACTAGGTGTAATTGAGTGATCATTGCCTTGTGGTTAGCGAGGTGGTTAGTTTGGCGCTTTTTCTCTTTTGTGTGTGTGAGTGGGGAATCTGCTGATTTAATACAGTGTTATCATCAAAATTGCTATCTTCCTGCAGTCATATGCACCTACCCAGGGCTCAGTATTGTATGAGTGTCCATCACTATCCAGTGGACTGGACTGGAACGTTGGATTGTACTACTGTGGGACTGATATATTTTTGGGTTATGCACATTCAGTGATTGGATTTTCTGTCCTTAGAGAAACTACTAAATGCTGAATACAATCAGTGGAATATGCAAAAACTGTTAACAATTTTGCTACTGTAACTTGTTTGCTGCTGTACAGCAGCTTGTCATATTCAGTGTTTGCACATTTTCCTAAAGGCCCTTAACGAGACTCAGTAAATCCAATCATAGAATGTGTAAAAACCAAACGTGTACTCCAGTCTACTGAATAGTGATGGCCTTAGTGAGTTTCAGATGAGGTATAGGGTCAGGCCAAGAAGGATCCTATACAAGGAGGAACATATAAATACATCCAGTGGAGAAAAATCTAAGTGGTGCTTGTTTGTTAAGCATAGTGTCTATCATTGTCTGCATGAAAATTTTGAGACAAGCTAGGGTTAGAGGGTGCTATCCAATCTCAATAGAGATGGTTTCTTTAGTATAGATTCCTTCTCCTTCTTAATAGACATTGATAAATCCAAAGAAGGTTGATCATGGCATTCTGACATGTGGACTAGATGTCTGAAGCTCCTTCACTGTCCTTCATGTTTTCAGCGGTCTGGTTTTATTTGCTTGACTGCTGAAACAATAGCAACACTACTAACTTTATTCTAATTTACAGTGTATAATTATACTTAATGTTAGTTTTGTAGGGCCAAAATGGAGAAGCCATATTACCAGTCACTTGTGGACGCATTGAAGTCAGTGGATAGGCCGGGGTCATATGCTGGTGGTGGAAAGATCTCTATGCCGTTACCTGGAATTTCACTCACAAGTCAACTAGACTGTGTTCTTGGCCTCCCTCTTTGTGATTGTCATGTCAAGAAACTTATTGAGGTAGCAAGTAGAGCTCCTTTTGGGAGGGGAACGGATACAATAGTGGACACCACAGTTCGCTGCACTTGGCAGCTCAGTCCTGCTCAATTTAGAATCAACAATCCTGACTGGGAGGAGAGTATGCAAATGGTGTTAACTAATGTGAAGAAAGAGCTTGGGTGCAGTGCACGGGTAAAAGTTACTTGTGAGCTCTATAAGCTTTTGCTTTATGAGCCAGGAGGGTTTTTTAAGGTTAGTGTTATTAATATCCACACACACACAAAAATAGCTGTTTTGTGTGGATTTTATAAAAAATTTGTACTCTATGTTGCCAGTAGAGGTGTACCGATATGGGTTTTTGACATGTACCGATATCTGATATTAATGCTACCAAAAGAAGCCAATAACCGATAGTTGATCTACCCCACAACATGTGCATGTATCCATTATTATACTCTGTCTGTGGTGGTATACAGTTTGGGTTTGTATTGTGCAATCCAGACAATTAGGTACCCACAAACATTTTTATGTATACTCCCATGTAGTGATGTTGCCAGCCATTGGAACTTGCTTACACACATTTCTTCTCATCTACAGACACAAAGATGATTATTGAAGACAGAAGTTATAATGTATTGCATGTTTAAATTGACTTTGTTTGGTATTATGCGACCAGCTGAGCATAAACTGGTTGTTTCCACACATTCCTTGGATTCCATTTTATTGCTTCTCCGCTATCTATGGTAACAAAGGAGTGGACAGCCAAAGTTTTAGTTTTCTATGATGAATAGTCTTGAAGTTATAGCGCTTGACAGTTGGAACAACAAGAAATTTGATTTGTACAGCAACAATACTGCGAATACATTACAGGCGCTTAACTAAACAATGATAACTTGCGATGGAAACAAGCTATGGAGACAGGACTTTTGGCTCAATCTGTTCACTATGAACTGGAAAATCTTTCAAGGTATAGTGTTTCCCTGTGTTCCTCCATGTGCACAAAGAAGATGGCCATTTCATCACCAGAATGATGATGGTAAACTTTATTTCTGCTGCACTGTAAATAAGCACCGATAACTCAAGTGTTGTTTGCTGTATGAACACGAAACAAAGATTTTCTTACTGTCAATGAACAGGGGATTCTGATGGTGTATAAGTATTATTGATTTGAGCACAGTGTATTGAAGCAATTAGAATGTGTGTAAAAATTTTATGTGGTATGCGTATTTTTACCCAGAGTATGTAAATACATTGTTTGTTTGTTTTTTTTTTTTGTTTTTTTTTTGCAGTAAGAAAAGGAATGACTGGTTTTTGCTCAGCCAGTCACATATTATTGTACTACTCTAATAGAGTGTACATAGTCATATTTTAATAGAACGCACATTATATGACATAGAATTTCTATCAGTACATCTACGAAATTGTAAACTTTACTATTAGTTAGAGATTTCATGTATAAAGTACTGAGCTGTGATAGCAGTAGCTCAGTAATTGAAGATTTGGGTGTTGAGTGGAGGCCCCTGGTTCGAACTCTGAAAAGTTTTTGTGCACTTTTTTACCCAAGGTGACTGTTTTATTAAAGATTTACAGTTGTTTGCATTTTGCTTTGTAAATCTGTAGCTGTTGCTTGTTCGTTTTTCCAAACCACCAAAACGTACTGCTACAATGGCTAGCCTATCTACACACCAAATATCAAATTATTCCCATAAGTGGTTTACCCTGTAGCCATCACATGACATGGATATTTGTCACATTCTTTGTAAACTTAGCATATGAATTTACCTTTATACACACTTTATCTATACCAAATTTCAAGGTAATTGAATTGTACATTTGCATTTTATAACAATTTTTACAAAGTGTGTAAAAGGAAATATGTAGGCCCCATAGACTCCTTAAGAAGAAAATGAAGAAAAAAATTTGACACTTTGGCTGCCCATATCTCAAGAATGGGTGAAGCAAATTTTATCAAATTTGCTGTGTGTCCTACTCTATACCTTGTGGACAGCTATAGTGGAAAAATGTCATGCTTTAGAAAAGGTACCATGGTGTCACGTAGGCGTGAAAACCGTGTTTTCTTTTTCTTCCTGTCAACATACACATGGTTTGACACTCTGGCTTGCTTGGTTCCATGACACACTACTGTGTGTTTTGATCAAGGTACCATGTATCTTGATCAAGGTACCATGTATCTTGATCAAGGTACCATGTATCTTGATCAAGAACTACTGCTGCTAGAGTGGTCTGCAGTCTTCTATGATGAATAGTCTTGGCTAGACAGCAAGGAATTTGATTTGCACAGCAACACTATACTGCAAATTACAGGTGCTTAGTTCATAACTACAAGCTACGAAAGATGGGACTTGACTCAATATGTTCACTATGAACTTTTTAATCCATCGAGGTATATTTTCACAATCTCAAAAAGGCAAGTTCCACTTTAGGTTTCTTACAGAGATATTTAAAATCCTACCCGTGTTCAAAAACCTCCTGTACAGAAAAGTCATCCCATGCAGCAAATCCCCAAAGTATGAGTACAAGGATTCTATTTCAGGTAGTGATTAATTGATGCAGCAATACAGTGTGCAGAAATACTTTGAAAAAATATTTGCCTGCATTGATTTTACCAATCTTTATGCCCTACACAATCGGATATGTAAAAATCAGTGTTGTGAACCTGCTGAAATTACTAAAAACAGTTATTGGAAGGTGAATAATTGGATATTGACTGCTCATTGTAAATAATGGTACTTAACAAGGGGTAAGTAGAATTTGAGGAAAACAGGACAGGATGGGAATGACCCACCGAAAATGCCTGATAAAGGTCATCGTGCAATATACTGGTTGGATAGGCAGCACAGCAGCTCAGCAGCATTGTTTAGATTGAAACATTCTAATAGAGCAGTCATCTGCATTATAATACTCTAATAGAGCAGTCAAGAATGTTTTGTTAACTATCCCACCAGGGACCCACATTGATGGCCTATAAATGGATGGACTAAAGCTGTAATAGATTGTAGACTAGCTAAGTCATCAACGTTGAAAGTTAGCTGCTCCTAGCATGAAATATTCAACTATTAAACATTAAGTTAATACTGAGATTCACACCAGTGTACAATATAAGGGAAAATTATTGCTCAGACAGAATGACCAATCAAAACTAAATTTGATTGGCCATTTCTGAAATTGCATGGCCATAAGAGAGAGGTGTACCATCCTGGTGTGTGAAGCACACCCCGCAGTGCGATGCACAAGCCTTCTAGGGAGTCTGGGGGCATGTCCCCCCCCCCAGGAAATTTTTGAAAAAGGATCACTCTGAGATCGAATCTGAGACCACTTTCAGCTACTTATCACTGATCTTTATGCACATACCTTTTACAGAGAATTAATTGTGTTTATTAGTAATACATGTACAAAATTTGTATTGCTGCATACATACTTTACAAAAATACAACTATGAATCAATGTATTGTACAGCCAGTTTGTAGACTTAGCTGGGCTAAATGCTTTGTTACAAGTGGTGTTGAGTCAACACAGATTGAATTATAACTATCCAACTAGCTATTTCTCTTGTGAATTGCAAAGCTCACTCTCGAACCTGCTGTGTGCAGAACACTTTTAATACCTGACTTTCATTCCACTCTATCCAGCCAGTACATTCTCTACACATTCTAACCATGAAATGGCTATCTTATACTTAATATCGTACCTCCACTTCGCAAATATTACTTTCTTCTCCTGGAAAGCGCCACTCACGTAGCCAGTGTAGTGATTGCTTCTTCACAACATCAACTGTAACCCACAATCGATAATTGGGGTAAACACAAGGTGCGGTGCTCTAGCTTACGCATGCTCATCAAGTCGATGTTTTGACGGGATCAAGACTTCATCATGCAGCAATTAAATAGCTTCAGTAAGGAAAGGTAACGATACGATAATAATAATAACTAATAATACATGTTATAAAGACTAATAACAAATAATTACGTGATCGGCCGACCAACGGCTACATTGATCGGTCAACAGCATCACTTGATCGGAAAATGGCTGATGGTCGACTGTTATATTGTACTCTGCACAAAGTACTCTAGTTAACTGACAGTGCCTATTATAGGCTTTGAAAACTGCACCTACTGCTTCCAGATAAGAAGTCATATGATGGGAGTATGCATACTTGTTTGCCAAGCTGACCAAGAGGAGTCCCCACGACTGCTCATTATTGTCCTTAGTCTCCTCATTGGAGCCATACACCTACAAATACTGCAGCTACCACATACCCACCATGTGACTTTTCCTGATGTTGCAGGTACAACTTCCCACATCTATATGCAGGCACTGTCAGTTAATTAGAACTACTTTATGCTATAATGGTTTAAATTTTATGGTTTCAAGGGAGTAGTACTCTTTCAATGTAGATGACTTAGCTAGTCTATATACCTAATGTATGACAGCTATAGCCCATCAATTCACAAGCCATCAGTGGTCCCCGGTGGGATAGTTAGTAAACTTGATTGCTCCATTAGAGTATTTTAATGCAGGTGACTGCTCTATTAGAGTGTTTCGATCATTCTAGTGAAAGAATCCAAACGGTGTTGCAAAGATTCATTAATCCAACCTATGCAACCTGTATATTGCATGATGCCTTTTATTAGACATTTTCTGTGGGTTGTCCCACTCCCGTCCCTGTTTACCTCTATTTCTACTTACCACTTCAACTAGTCTGCCTTAGGGTTGGTACCAAAGTGACTCAACATCCTGCCTTACAATAATCACATAGTTATACAGGCTTTGAGGTTATGCTGTGATATTAACACTTGTAATTATTTTATGGTTTACCAGGTGGGTGGGCAAAACCGGTTTAAAGGCTTTGGAATCAATAATGGACTTGACATAGACTAAACTGATTAATAACTGGTTTTTTGATGCCGGTTCACAACACTAGTAAAAATAATATAATATAGTGCCACGCCTTCTCATTAAACTCATCTGTATATAGTAGGGCTCAAACAAATAGTGGTTTTTACTATTCGAATATTCTTTATTCACAACTACCGTATATTCGAATATTCTTTTTCAACATTGATATGGATGAGATATCAATAATCCTGCGGCTGTACAAGATGTCTCTTTAATACAATTCAGAATCAACATGATTTGATCACTTATGTCATAGATATGCTTATGTAGGATCACGAATTTCCATGTACTCTACCACTGATGTTATATATTTCCTTTGAAACGAATATTCGAATACCAGAAATGGTATTCGAATAATAGAATATTCGTTTGAGCCCTAGTATATAGCCTAAATCCAGAGGAGGTACGACACACTCACTCGCATGACACATAGGATTTGTACAGAGCAATTTAAAAAGTAGTTTCATTGAAAACTAAGTGCCATTTGATTATGCATAGTTTAATGCTGTGGTGAATCCCAGTGGTATGATACAATGTCGATGATGAAATGCCTACCTCACGAAAAGAGGGATAGTGAAAGAAAATGGCACTGGAAATTGTATTCAAGGTCTCCATAATCCCATAAAACCAGATTAAGCGTCAGTCTAGAAAAGGAGTATTTTTTAAAAATGAAGTAGGGATCTATACAATAAAAAGTAGTGAAACAAGAGATGAATGATGGTATTACAGCATAGCTCAGTGGGAAGTCCCTACTTTGGCATTGAACAAAAATTTATTGTAGCTAATGTGCTAAAGAAGGGACTTTTCCCACTGAGCTATGCTGTAATCAGGGCCACCTACAGGGGGAAACTGGGGCATTTTGCCCTGGGCCCCAGCCTGAAAGGGGCCCCAGGAGGCTGGCCCCTTGAATACCTGTTTAAAAGATTGATATATTCTAATAGAGCAGTCATATCTAGATACTCTAATAGAGCAGTCACAGTATCCTTCAGAGGAGCAGTATTTCAAACTTATAAATAAGGAGATATGGTTGGTGAGGAGTAGCTATTGTCATTGTCAGCATGTAATGACCTTTTTTTTGGTCTACAACTTACAGCTTGGGTGAAGTTGTGATTCAGAATGGAAATCTCCTTGTCCCTGGGGCTCCACTTTAACTCTTTGCCCTAGGCCCCTTAATTTCTCTGGGTGGCCCTGGCTGTAATACCATCATTCATGTATTGTTTTACTACTATTTACTGCATACGGATCCCTACTTCAGTTTTAAATTTATAATTTTTAAAAAAGTACTAGTTTGTTTAGTTTTTTTTTTTGTTGTGTCACAGCTAGCTACATTGTAACTTGTGACAGTTCTATTAAATGACTGTTGTATTAGAGTATATCTCGAGTCAGCCAAGGGTGTGCGACCAATAAGGAGTGAGGTGATCTTATTTACTGTTAAGTAAATAGCTAGATCATTAATAGGTGTGGTCTCTGTACTCTATCACTATTAGTCCACGTAGATATTTAATTGATGGGAGTCTGTTGCCGTGAGCCTGTTGCAAGCGGGATCCCAATCGCAAAGTTGCAGATATCTAACTAGTATCTCTTAAAGTAATGCCGGGACTGAAGTGCTTCTGAAAACCAGCTCTGAAATAATTCTGTAGCATCTAAATGTGCTACTGAAAGAAACAGAAAATTAATGCCTTGATATGGTTTCGTTGGAGGAAAAAGACAAGCAGAAGATAAAAGGAAAGACAAGGCACAGAGGGCCTATACTTATCTGAACCCCAAAAGGCACATCCCATTGGTGAGTTTGTTATTGTGGCACAAAATGGTAATCATGTGCTGCTTCGTTTGGCCTTTAGCCTTGCGACTGTGGTCAGTCAGGCAGTGAGGCAAAAATTCAAGTTCTGGTGATTTTTGTTTTGCTGTATATTTAATGCTGTATTATATCATACAGTACGATAGTACTGTATAGTAGGGACCACAAAGGTGTAGGCATGGCCCACGAAAAAAAATCACCTAAAAACCAGCTCAGTTTTCCTTGATAACGATGAGGCAGTATTGGTTAGGTAAAACTATGCCCAAACAAGCTTTCAGATTGACCTGACACTTGCTACGAAATTTAAAAAAAAAGTTATTAAATGGAATTTTCTACTGACTGACTGACTGACTGACTGACTGACTGACTGACTGACTGACTGACTGACTGACTGACTGACTGACTGACTGACTGACTGACTGACTGACTGACTGACTGACTGACTGACTGACTGACTGACTGACTGACTGACTGACTGACTGACTGACTGACTGACTGACTGACTGACTGACTGACTGACTGACTGACTGACTGACTGACTGACTGACTGACTGCCTGACTGACTGACTGACTGACTGACTGACTGACTGACTGAGTGACTGACTGATGCCTTCAGATAAGAGCAACTCGATAACGGCTAAGGCAGCTTGATTTTTTCACTGTTTGACGTCGCTTCAGTCCAAGAAGTGCTTTTTGGCATACCGCAGTACATATAATGCATTCTTCATGGACTTACCAGTGTCCTCCTTTGTGTCCCATTCATCTTTGCTGACAGCGAAAAGTGTCGATTTGGCGGTAGTACGTGATGGCTTCCCTTTGTAACGGAAATCGTCCGTATTTTCATAGTGGCTACTTTGATTGCAGAGGTGCTTTTCAAACAGTTCTTTATTCGTACTGCTGTGTAATGAGTAGTGTTGCACCGATATGAGATTTTGCCGATATTCCGATAACCGTTATTGAATAATGTTTTCAAGCCGATAAATGTAGCTGATCCAATTTAGCAGAACATATCTATGTTGTAGCAATTTTTACTAGAAATTTGATTGTGAAGGACCAATTTAGCTTGTTTATAGCAGCAGTATTGCTATAACAACAGCTGACAGTACACTGAAGTAGTAATAGCAACATTGTGATGCAAGAAATGCAACTAAATGCATTTGCTAACATCATTGGTGTACATGATATGTATTTTTAGATACATACACATATCTGTATCTGCTGCTTTTTTCATTGTGGTGCTGATCTGATACCGATACACAAAAAACAAGCCGATATATGGTTTTTCCGATAACCGATCTGATTATCGGTGCAACATTAGTAATGAGTTGAACATAGCTGACAACGAAGCGTAATGGATACATCACTTTTCAGATGATAATTGATATAGCTGGGGCGTGCGGTGCCATTTCCTTCTTTTGATGCGGTATGTGTGGGTTCACCAGTCATAAGAAGTATTATTTACAAAAAAAGTTAACAAACCAGTACAAAAAAAAATTTGGAATTTACTATAGTACGTTCACGTTGAGCTGAATCCTCAAAAACATTTAATAACTCATGGATGCAATTACACATGATCTTGAAATTTGGCTCATTTGTAGTACTGCTGGACCCGCTAAAAATATTTCAAAATCTTTTTGTTCAATTGTTTGACATAGTATTTACGGCCAATCAAAATTTTCACAATACACTTCCTATGGGGAAGCCATATAAGTACAGTGTCCATTACAGCCCTTTCCCGAACTTGTAATGGAGCCAAACCGTACGTGTCTGTTGTTGACACCTTTGCTGTTACCAATAATTATCTGGTTGGCTGAAATGTTGACTCTGTTGAGAAAAAATCCACTTTTAATTGGGGCGAGCCTGAGCGAGCCCCACACTAGCGAGTCGCCCACGTAACTTTCATCTCAGCGACCATGCCCAAAAAACTACAGAAGAAATCGGAAAGAGACCCTGAAATAAACGGACTTACCGTGAAATAAACGGCGTAAATCACAGCACTTCCATATATGTTCGTCTCATCGACCATGCCACGGAGAAATATACGATGTAGATTACAGCACTTCCATATATGTTCGTCTCATCGACCATGTCACGGAGAAATATACGACGTAGATTACAGCACTTCCATATATGTTCGTCTCATCGACCATGCCACGGAGAAATATACGACGTAGATTACAGCACTTCCATATATGTTCGTCTCATCGACCATGTCACGGAGAAATATACGACGTAGATTACAGCACTTCCATATATGTTCGTCTCATCGACCATGTCACGGGGGAAATATACGACGTAGATTACAGCGTATGAAACACGTGTATCAGCGCGTGAATATGAAAATCACCTAAGGTTGGCTAAATGAATGCAGAAGAACGGCTTAGAAGAAGGAGACAGCTGTACAGATTGAGAAGGGACCGAGAAACACCAGAAGAAGCTGAAGAAAGACGAAGGAGAAACAGAGAATACTCCAGAACAAGATATGCTCGGCAAAGGGACACAATCTTGCAGCAGAGAAGGCAGAATTAGTATGTAAAATAATGAATCAGTCACACAACAATAACATTGATTTATCTACATAATAATTTTGTTTGCTTGCTTATGGTTTACGTTGTGTTATCAGATTTGTATATGTACCATGCTAACATTGATTTTATTTGTTTTGATAGTGCTTCGAATCTCGGTACAGACACAAATCCTGATGTAAACATCAACGGATCACAAGATGCTGAATTGCCAGCATACAATGACCCTGCTGTTATTTCTAAGATTGCGGAATTTCATGCTGAATTAGCTTCATTGGATCCAGTCAGATGTTCAACCTGTTACTAGCTATTTGTGTGTTTTGATAGCCTATGGCTAACTCGGTACTTCATACTACACCTGGCTATACTAATAGCTAATATCCAAGGTACTATTATACCTTTGTGTAGATGGTGTAGATGATCATTTCTTATAAATTGACCACTGTACAATCATGTCTATAACATTAAAGGGATTTACAGTTCCTCTTATTTATAACTAACAAAAAATCTGCTGAGTTCACCATCCAGTTGAACACTGCATGACAATCAGTAGCTGGCTACCTAGAGAATTGCAATAGCTATAATGCAGTTAATATAGCATGCATATATTATACCACTTACAAACAGTAGCAAGATCTCATTTGAGCTATCTCTGTTTCATCACATCGTGCTACCACGTTCACTTGAATATATACTCATCATCAACTACCTATTGCTGCTATGCATACTCCCATTAAATATGTTCAGGCTCGCCCCACGATGCTGTTTGCATCTGTCTAGTTTTTAGCTGTTTTTCAGGATTCAGCTCAACGTGAACATACTATAGAGAAATGCACAGTAGGGATATAACACTTCTTATTGTTTTACTGTGATTTAATATTGTGCACTACTCCAACTTGTTTCAGTACTTTTTATCGATGTGCTATGGTTCCTACTCTAGTTGAAAATTCCAATTTTTTTACTAGTACTATTCCATAAAGGTGACTTTTGTTGCGTAAAATGTCTCTAGGATGATTTTTAAAGGTGGTAGTTTGGGTGGTACGCAAAATTTTTGGGGCGATCCCTACTTAAACGTATTTGATATGCAATTAGCATGAATTTATTTGATACAGTAGCACTTAACATGTGTCGCACCTCCTCTAGCCTGAATCTACATACATTTACCTTTTGCTCTTACAAAAAATTCACTGTGATAAATGTAAAACCAATTAGTAGTGTTTGAAATGTAGATTTACTGGATACCTTAAATTGAGCCAGATCACTATCCAGGTCAGTGGTATATCTGAGTTAGTGTTGCTGACCCAGGTTCAGCCCTGGTACTACAGTGGAACCTCATTTATCCAAACCCCTTGGGACCAGGGGTAGTCCATAAGTCTGAAGTCCATATCTCTGAAACTGTGTATAGATCAACTTTAAGAAAGTTTCAGTATTTCAACTACCCTAATAGAATAGTCACTACTCTAATAGAGCAGTAATTTCTGTAGTTCAGTTAACCAAGAATCTGGATAAGTGGGGTCCAGATATCTGAGGTTTCACTGCAATTGGCAGCAACAGTTAGGCTTTTGATTTTTTGACTCTAGTCTTCACAGTTGATTTCTTTCTAATTGTTTGATAATAACATGGATATATTGTGTACATGTCATGCATGTTTCCTGGAGCTGCATATGCCATGTGGCTTTAAAAAAAAAGATTCTAGTTTAATAATATTTACATTTGTGAGTTCTTGTATTCGTATTTTAGAGTCACAGAGATACTGAGAAGGTGGATAACATGTTTGGCACTTTGGTAATTCAGTTACCATCAAATTATGAGGGTGGACAGTTACCTGTGTGTCACCAAGGAAAGGAAATTGAGTTTAATTTTGGTGGTTTTGGTGCTTGCAACAATGTTTATTTTGCCGCTTTCTATGCTGATTGTCAACATGAAGTGAAGCCAGTAACAAAAGGCCACCGCCTATGTCTAATTTACAACTTGGTTTACACAGGGTTTGATCCAGCTCCAGCACCACCAAGCAATCAGAAGCAAATTTCTTCCATTGTTGCAGCAATGAAGGCGTGGGATGAAGATCTCGACTCAGATGATTGCCCTAACACACTCACCCAAATACTTGAACATCAGTATTGTGAAGCAAGTCTTTCTTTTCAAATGCTTAAGAATGGCGATAGAGCTTTGGCAGAAGTGTTACTCCAAGCAAAAAAGGAAGTTGAGTTTGATCTTTACCTGAGTATTGTGAATTTTACAGAGTGTTTTTCAGCTACTTATTATGGTAGGGGTAAATATACCATTGATGACGATGGCGATGGTGAAGTCAGTGCCAGCAACCTCACAACTTATGACGGTGAGAAATTGTCTTCCAACATAGAGCTTGAGGTTGATTCCATGTTTCCTCACAATTTTTTTGATGACATTGATCCTGACAAAGAATGGGTACAAGAAGCAACAGGAAATGAGGGGGCTACAGTGGACAAGCACTATCATTGGGCAGCATTGTTGATCTGGCCAGTTAGGAAGCACAATGCTGTAATTGGTGTGCTTAACATGATAGAAGAATTTGAACGAGAGGTTAAGAAAGGCAGAGCAGATGATGATTTGACAGTTGCTGCAAAGGATATAATGAAGCAACTAATTGGTCGATGCTGTTGGGTTGAGACCGAAGTGTACCATGACTTTTTGCAACTGTTGAAGCTAGTTGGAAAATCTGATTTAATTGCTGAGTGTTTGAATGTCATAGCTGAGAAAAGTAGCAGTTTACTATTGTCCTTTGATGATAACAATATTGTTTCTTCCATTGGGTATAAATATGGTTGGGATATTCTCAAGTTGCCATTGGAATCTGTCTTTGCAAAATGTGATTCTTTTTCAATTGACAGACGCTGTCAGTTTTTGATGAAGTTTTGTTCCATCCAGTTAAGTGAACAGCAGAAGATTCTTTTCCAATCTGTGGCAGCAGTTTTTGTCAACTATTTGGTGAATGAGCAGGAGTCTTCATGGAAAAAAAACAGGAGCAAAGAAATTGTGTGCCAACTGGTAAGTACTCTTAGAAGTTTAGAATGCGAAGGTTTACTTGTTTCTCTTATTGATGCTTTCTGCACTAAGCCTGTTTACTATCCAGTATTAGAAACACTAGGACCTGCCATTCTGGATATTAGTAAGACGGTCAAAATTGGTGGTCCACTTCAAGTGCTGTTTTCACATTGTGCTTCTACTCTAGAAGAATGTATCAGCAAACTGCAAGCTCCGACCAACCATGCTCGCTCTGTTGAGTTTTCTTGTACATGCAGTGATTGTACAGAATTGAAGCAGTTTATGCAACATCCTGATATAACACAGTCTCGATTTAGGCTTGGCAAGTCAAGAAGGCAACATCTTGAGGATCAACTTCGTATTGCTAAAGCTGATGCCACCTGTCAGACTGAACGTGTTGGTACCCCACACACTCTTGTAGTGACTAAAACACAAGCCTCTTATGAGAGAGAAGTTGAGAAGCATAAAGTACATCGAGAGTTGTTGGCATCCTTACAGTGTTTGAATGCAGAAAGTGAACCGTTGTCTAAGAAGCTGAAGTTAGAGAATGACTTTTCTGCTGCTTGTGAAACTATATCATCAACAGAGTAAATTCAAAAGAAGATTAACGTGTGAATATGACAGTGTGTGACATGTTGACTTATACAAAGCATTTTCTTTTGTAGACACTATCATTACCTTTTTTAGAGCTTTCAAGTAGTCTTGTACATTATCCACTTGTTGTATTGCTACTATTGCAGCATATAAGCTAACCTTTTTGTAAGTATCTTTATTTGTAGTGTTCTATTCTATAGTTATATAGGAGCTTATTATTGCATTTATGATTGACATGATACACCATAGTTTTCAGCTCATAGATAATGGATGCATAATTAAGGTGTGTTATGTCTCAGGCTTATATCAAGATATTCTACTCCTATTGTGATAATAAAGTTTAGTCAGTATAGCTAGTTATGCACCTTAATATATACACTATATTTCTACAGGTAATAGTGATGGATGTCTGTTCATTCATATATAGGTGAAATAGAAATTGTTTTGGATCATGGATCATCTAGAGTCATAATTATTAAAATATCGCTTACACGCAAAACTATTATCTTCAGCATATGCATGCCTCCTTTTTCATGTTGTGGTGACCAGATTATCATTATCACCTGTATGTATAACTTCCTACAATTATTTGCTCTATATCTACATACATTTTTTGTACCTATGGCCTGTATCTGCAATAATTCTTTTACATGCATGTTATGATTATCAATGCGTTACAACAGTGCATGACTACAGGTCTGTATATACAGAAGAACTGGGGCTGAACACTTAAGGCCTGCATGTACATCAGGATCCATAGCGAAAAATTAATTTTTGTTCAGTAAATATTTTTTACATAAAATTTTTATCATGAAAACTTTTGATGAAAAAATTAATATAGCAAATTACAATAATTTATATATATATATATATATATATAGCCCTAATAAGGACCTCTTGTGTTGTATATTATGTATTCTGATGATAGATTTAGCCAGTCACTCAACATCTTACTACAACACTCCTCACAGTTGTTGGGATGATCATGTTCATCTGATGTTCTTCAATATTGAGTTGTCTACCTAACTGTCTCCACTGTGGAGCCCATCTCACCACCAAATGATTCTCAATGTCTTTCACTGTTTCTATTAAGCACAACATAGCACATTAAATTTATATTCATCACTTCAACATGTATGCTTAATGGTGAGAGGCATAGGGAGGGGATTTCCAAGGATTTCAGGAAACCCCCATTGAAATCAGTTTCTGTATTTTTATCACTTGGATACACAAAATGGATCCTCATTCCACTTAATTCTTATTCAATAGATGCAGTTTAATTAGCTGTGAGCAGACAGTTACACTGTTAAAAATAAAGAGTAACCACCACTCTGAGAGTTCCCAGTGTAGGGAGGATTTAACACCCCATGGAGAGTAACCAACACTCTGAAGAGAATAACCATTACTCTGAAGAGTAAGTGACACCACCTTCAGAGCATGTGTTACTCCCCAGTTACTCCTTTGGAGTAATGGTTACTCTCCAGGGGTGTACATCCTCCCTACACTGGGAACTCCTTGAGAGTTACTCTTCATTTTAGCAGTGTAGTATAACAAGGAATCAGCAGTGCTATACATGAATCATCCATTTGCATGTATATGCTATAGTATGTGCAAACCAGTTGTAGCCAGCCACCATGCACTACATTGCTCTTTCAACTACGCATGCACCCAGATCAGGCTATTATTTTATTCAGCATAATGTTATGTCTCAATTTTCAGTTTCACAAAGGTACTCATGTGCTGACAGCAAACACCTTAATGATATCCAAACATTACAGGGGTGTAGCCAGGTTTTTTTTGAAGGGGGGTTCCAACAGCAGTATTGAGTTACCAGAAGTTGGGGGTAGGTGCAACTCCCAGCCACTGAGAGACTTTCAATATTTTGCGAACCAAAACTCAGCAAATTGCTATATTTTATGCAAAAAGTACATTAATTATAATGCATATAAGTGCCCCTGCATGGAGTACTAGATAAAGCTAGTGGAAACAGACAGCATAACACATACATAGAGACACATTATAGTAATCTGTAAGCGATAGTTATCTGACTGGTATAGGAACCATAAATCCCTTGATACAAATGTCATGACTAACATTATAACTACAAATAATATCCATAGTATGAATTCATTTTGCATAACACAAGTGATAAATTACTGGAGTTCTAGCTATATCAACACTGCACACCAAAGCTACAGCAGTATAAGGTCATGCTCAGTTTTGCATTGAAAAACTTCATATGGATTGGATATGGATGCATGTTCAATTAATAATTAAAGTATACCTGACTGCTCTATTAGAGTATATCAATCTTTATGAAGAGGGCTCATGTTACCTCTGTAAATCCTTCCCTGAAAGATGAATGCAAGCTTTATCAATTTTTGTGTTGTGCCATTACACTACGTTACTCACTCATTTTGTCCTGTCACGCTAAAATGGTGTGTTATGGTCCTGTTTGCAGAAGTCTAAATTTTACAGGGGTCCTCCTGAACCCCTTGGAACCCCCCCTCCCTCCCTACACCCCTGCATTATATAAACTGGGTTATCACAAATAATTAAGACAGAGATGATCTGCAATAGATACTAACCTACCACCCATATATAGTACCAGTGCCCTAAATGTATGGATAAGAGTATGTCATGCATTATATGCATTTGTTGAACCATGATGTTTTAGTTCATGCATGCGTTGTTGATGGACTTACTATACATGTTATTATGTGACTTTTGTTATAGTAATTCTAGCTATGTGCTTCTACATTATATAAACCTGCTCTCTAACATTTGCTCTTGCTTACCAAATGTAAAGGCCGTATTTTGGAAAACCTTATATGTTTTGGGCATATTCATAAAACTAGAAAATTTCAGCATTTTAAATTGATTTTTTTGCACATTTGAATATAGTAAATATTAAAACTTTTTGCTGTGAAGTTTCACACCCAAAGCTTCTTTTTACTAGGAGATATAAGATATGCCTGAGTGGAGGATGTGAAACAGATAATTTAATTTATTTGGAGTGGCCTTACCCTGTAGTATGCGTGCTATACTGCAGTACCAATCTGCAACACATTATCTTTCAATGTCCTATTCAATATAACCATGCAGCCATCCTACAGTATGTCTGTATTCCATTGTCCGTTGTACATATAACAAGCATATTATGCCATTTCAATTTTTTCTCAATTTGACCAAAATCATACATATATAGCGGCTAACTTCAACAATTGTTTCTTGTTCCCATGCACCTGCATCACTGTTTACTCCATTGCCTTACATTTTATAATTGCTATTATTAGTCAAGTGTGTATGAAGAAAAGGGTAACATTAAATTGTTTACAGAAACTGAGTCATCAATGACCTAGAATCTACAAAAGTGATGTCATATGACAGGTCAACAGATAGGATAAAAGGACCTTTTTAACAGGAATTCAGTCTGTCTATAGCCAGTGGTAAGAGTGTTGTTTGAATAGTTCTTTGAGTAAAAGGCTTTTGTTGTTGTTGCAGAATAGAGGATAGGACTCAGTACAGCCAGGCTGAAGATACAGTAGCTAGCAGAAGATTGGACTAAATTGACTATTTTTTTGTTACTTCTAATTACTGATATTGCTGTCAATAAAATATCAATATTCTTTGTTTATTGAACAGGTCTTTAGAACAGTGTATGTCATTATAGTGTTGAGAAAACTCATTAGGTGATAGATACTGTTCAAAACAGCAGTAAAATGTCTACAATATATAGGAAGAAACCTGATAGACTGCATGATGTTGCTGTGATTTGGAGCATTTTCTTTAACTGTGATGGATTAATGCCCACATGAAAGAATTGATTGAGAAACAATTAGCTAATCTGCACCAATACAGATATAGCTAAATATGTAAGCATATAGCTGTATATTACTATAATTATAAACATTCTGGATATCATGCAGTTAAGCCATTATTTACTGTTGCAGCTAAGTATAGGTAAACCTACATGTCTCAGTTTCAAACATTACTGGATCTGAAACTGGGATAGCATGTGGCTAGAATCTCCAACAAAGCTTACTTCAAGTTCCTCCTTGTTGCTGATAGTTATGCAAGGGTCTACAGAATATTTTTAAAACATGGTTTCCAAATTTGGTAGTGAGTTGGAGGCATGCATGAGGTCTGGGAACAGCTCCCATCAGCTGTTGACAGATTTTGAACATTAAAAATTCTTCAGATTCATGATTCATAGATAGTATTAACAGTGTTTGATATCTTGGTTTCCTTTAAGTCCTGAATGTTATGATTTATGACTGGTAAATTGGTCAGGTATTGATCCAAATGGCTATAGGTCTGCATATTCAATTTCTCCAAATAAAAACTCAAGATTTACCAATTACTATATAGCTATATCAGTATCATTGATTTCTTGTTAGCCTTATATACATCCAAAGATTGTATGATTTGTATTCCGTTATGAATATCCTATTGAAGTAGTTTGACTGCTGTATTAGAGCACACTTGACTGTTCTATTATTCCAGGGTATCTCCCATCAGTAATAATAATGCTTTTCAATGCATAACCTTGTGAAGAATCGTTGTAAGGTTCCTACATTGCAATACACCCCTGGTCTATGCTGAATATAAACTTTGCAACTATATATAGCTATTCACGTGAGGCAGTCGTCATTTATCACGTGAAAGGATTAGTGCGCGTTATAGTTTCAAAGGGGGTTTCCTGCAACCTTGGAAAATTCCCTTAATCATTTTGGTTGATGCAAATGATCAGTGGGAGGATAATTTGTGGATTCGCCTCACGCCCACATCCGCTTATTCTTAGCATATAGTTTATTGGTACTCATTATTTTGCAAAACAAGAACCGGGTTCAACACCGCTTGCAACATGGCAGAACCAGACGGCGGAAACTCCAAAGGAGAGTCCCGTGATGCACTAGCTGAGTTTCGCGCTAGTCATAAAAGTGAGTTGCAGTTAAGTAGCTGCAGATTCAAGATATATTTACTTAGATGGCAGTCAGACTAGTACTGTGCGCAGAATAAACTAGGGATTCCATGCCGGCATAGGGGATTTGCCCATAGCTAAAACTAGTAACTAAATCCCCAAGATAAGGGTCCATGCATGCATGGCGGTGGGGGTGGGGCATGCATGAGATTGATATGTATAGACATAAAACTAATTTTACTTATTATTTATACTGAGCAATCATAAAAAAGGTAAAATTTACCAATCATATGCATTGTACTGATAACTGGTATAAGTTTCAAGATTACCAATTTCGATACTGACGGATACCAATATTATTTAGCGCTGGGTTGCATCTGAACATAAAAGGGACACTACAATAAATGTAAAAACATTATGCCAAACAAAAAAAGATGGTTGCCAAAACTTTTTGTAGAAAGAAAGAAAAAAAAGACTTGTGAAAACAGTACGATGAAAAAACTTGAGCAAAGAAAAAATAACAGCTTATATTACTTGTTGGGAATCAAACCCTTTGCCATTGTAAAACAATAAGCACCTTCAGCTTTATGCTCTACCCACAGTGTCGCAAGATCAAGCATATATAAAAGTCTGAGCAATTATATTACTTAAGTTCATTAAGTGAAATATCTGCAAATAAGTCAACTTTCTTCCGATGCTGATATTGTGTTATTGGTACCAATTCCAATACCGATACTGCCGTGATCTTTATGTGGGTGCACCTCTACTGGTACTTTGTATAGCAGATCCAAGGAAGAAAACTGATGTATATATGTATATATATATATATATATATGCAACATAGACGGTCCTACTTTAGCCACAGAATTAATTATTTGTAATCAACCCAGCAGCTAATAGCTACTATGCTATTGAGGAAGGATGATTGTTTTATTGCTGAGTTTCTTATGGTGCATGCGTGGCAATAAGAAGTGAGAGTGTTTGATCACATTGTCATAAATGTGCTTAACTCTTACAAACACTGTATACCGTACTATAGGGATTACAAATTACTGAAAGTGAAATAATTGATATTTTTTATACACTGTATGAAATTTCAGATTGATAAATTTGGAAAGCATTATGTATCTAAATGGGCTCACCAACAGAACAAAATGATGTAGCTAGCTATTATAGCTAGACTGCTGATATAGTGTCTAGATCATGCATGAAATCATTATTATACCAAGCAACTTGGCAGGACAATTCAGAGTTTGTCAATTTGCCACGCAGCCACTTTTAATTTCAAGGACTTAGTCATTAAGTCTCAGTCCTTGAAATTAGGTTAGGTAACAGACCTGCAGTGCTTGTCACTGTAAAGTGTTAATAATATATACTTTAGGTTTAAGGAAGAAGACCCATCCCTCCTGGAGGAAGACTGAGTGTGGCCCTGAGTAGACATTGGGTGACCTCCTGGGATTGGAGGGATTGTTTTCCTTACTTTGGCCCCTTTTCTGTTATACCTTTTCAGTCATTAAGTCAAGTCACCAAGTCAAGTCATTAAGTCTAAGTCCTTGAAATTAGGTTAGGTAATCCTAAGGCTGCAGCACATGTTGCTGTCAGACCTTCAGTGCTGGTCACTGTAAAGTGTTAATAATAATAATAATAGTAATATAGTACATAAAAGCTGATTGGTAAGTAAAGTTTGTCACAGTCTTGCCATATGTACGTATACTCTAGTCTTGTGAACCAAACTTCATTGTGGTCAATAAACTACAAGCCACCTGACTAATTTGGGCTGTCCGAATAATAGAGGTGCGGATAAGGGAGGTTCCATCGTAGCTATATCAATAATGTCTCAGGATATGTAGAGCTGAGATCAACTATCAAAGGAATCATCTATGATGGGTTCCTTGCATGATCTCTTTTTATACCCACTGCAAAGTTAGATATGGACCCACCTACTATGACCCTAACTGTGACATTGAGTTCACCTGCAAATTAAGTATGCAGTGTTAGGGGTAACGTAGTACTTGTACACTAAAACATGATGTATTTCCAAACATCTTTTACACCCTCACAGGCAAGGTGTCAAAGGCATCATACAAAGCCAATGCAAATGACTATTGCATATATTACAAAGTTTAGATGAAAGCACAAGAAGTGGAGCCTAAAGGTTGCTGTTTACCTATTTGGTAGCTTGTTTATCTTTATTAATAATAATAATAATAATAATAACTACCACTTGGTTGCTAGCATTTTTACAGCCCAGGCAAGTGACCACGAATGCCCTGTAGTGACTTCCACCTCTGCCAACTAATTACATAGCATTAACTGATAGCTTTTAGTTAGTCACTTTAGCACGTTAGCATGTTATTCTTAGTTACGGACATTTCTGAGATACGGACAGTAGTATGTACCAGACAGCCCAGACAAGAGAGGTTCCACTGTAGTACATAATTATAAATAAGTTATTGATGTACGAAGATACTGCTCCTTGTCCCTCTTAGTGCTCAGCAGAACATATATAGAAGTATTTTGTTGGCAATTAAACACACCTTAAAGTCTCAAGTGTTAATTTTGCTAACATCTGTAGTGCTTGAAAATGTCCATCTATATACACAGTGGGTAGTGGATGCAAGATTTGGTAAGCATTACATTGTCTAAAATGAGAATGACATTTTCTATGATATATGTGACTAACCTAGCTCTGAATGTCTCCATGAATCGTGAGCACATTAATTGAGTTAGTGGAATGATATCAACACTGGCCTCCCTGTTGTTATACCAGCTTTCATGCATTAAATGTATGGCTTTTATTCACTTATTTATATAGGTTATAGGTTAAGTTGTGACTTTATTTGGTTACATAGTTCATTTGGCAGAATTAAGATGATTATGTGATTCTTAAAAAGGCATAATCAGTGAAGCACATTGTATCCATTAATTGCAGTTTTTGTTGTCAGCCTAGAGTTCTTTTGTTTTAGTGCTGTTATAGCAAGCCTAGGTTTATGCTTGTTACTAGTGATATAGCATATACTGGTATCCTGTGCAAAGAGTTATGAATATACAATTACAATGTTATGAAATTCAGTTCTGTAAAGATTACAATCAAAAGTGCCTCTACCTTACAGGCTATAAGTTTATTAACAGCCAGTATGAGTATGTACAGCAAGCTAGCTGCAGTGAAAGTATTCACAGTGTTTACAATTTGTGCTTACGTGTGTTTGTATAATTCAGAACATGCTGGGGGTCCTAGGATCTTACACTTTAAAATGTAGGCTTCAAGTTTTCACAGTCAGAGACCCACCTTTCACATAGACCACATTTTAAACTTTATCTCAGTCACCAGTGAAAATTTTGAAACAATCAGTATTTAATCTGCTGTGATACTGACAAACATCAAGTGAAGAGTGGGTAGCTACCTACCTTACTGACCGTGCTTAAGTGCCATATCAATACATGCTTGTGAGGTGAATTCATTAACTGCATCTTTTACATCATTTCCATCGTCTTTAATTCTAGAACTAACATATGGCTGCTGGGGCACAGCATGAAAGTTGTATTGTATGGCTGTATAAAATATAACTCTTGGGAGCACAAAGTCAATTCTTTGGGGGGGGGGGGGGGGGGGGTTGAGAGTGCAACTTCCAGAAGCTGTAGAATATGTACTATTTAAATAGCTTAAAATTGAAAACAGGTAATGATCCAAATATACACTACAAATTTCCCATAATAATTTTCAAACTTTTTTTTTACCGGGGGCAGTGTCTCAGGTATCCATTTAGTGCTGGTCACTGTAAAGTGTTAATAGTAATAATAATAAATTTAGCCTTTTTTATATCAGATAGTTTAAATATAGCCACACACTGCTTTTAGCATGTCAATGAACATCAAAAATTAATTATGATATATAGCTTAATAAAACGGTCAACCTTTGTAATATTAACCTCTTGCTATTATGCCATAAACATTTACATATAAATCAGTGACATTTTCATCCAGTTTAATTGACTGTGTAGAAATGGAGAGGGCAAACATGAAAGATATTGAGAATCATGTGGTGGTGAGATGGGCCCCACAGTGGAGACAGTTAGGTAGACAACTCAATATTGAGGAACATCAGATGAACATCATAGAACATGATCATCCTAACAACTGTGAGGAGTGTTGTAGTAAGATGTTGAGTGACTGGCTAGAACAGAACACATATAATGATACAACATGGGAGGTCCTTATTAGGGCTATTGACAAACTACCTGAAGAAATGGCAGGTATGAATTGCACATGCAAACACAGACGCTTTTTTGCTGCACCATTATTTAGTATGTAATGTTTTTACCTACAGGTACTACTGTAAACATGTTGACAATTGTTAATGCTTCAATCAATCATCTTCGTAAGCAATATATCAGCAATAGGTTTTCCTCTACCGAGGACGACTGGCCTCCTTATCAACCCAAACACTATACAACACTAGCACTCATTCACAACAGTGGTAAATCACCCACTAATGCTGCAGTAATTTCTGACACGCAACAAGTGAGAAATTTTCAGCTTGATTTGGTATCACAAACAGTTGAGAATGATGGAAAACATTCCAAAGCAACTAAAAATGTATCTGATATCTTTGCATCTATCACAACCACAGATGGATCTACCATAGTGCCTAATATGATTCTTATAGAAGGTGCACCTGGAATAGGTAAAACTGTTCTGGCAAAGGAAATTGCATTTCAGTGGGCTAAAAATCAATTGCTGACCACTAAAAAGCTTTTCTTCTTAATATTTCTGCGTGAATGCAATATGCATAATTTAACATCTACTGAAGGGTTTTTACAGTACATTGTGAAAAGTAATGAAATGGTTGGCTGTCTTACAAAGTATCTCCTTCAAACAGAGGGCAAAAATCTTGTAATTGTTCTTGACGGATATGACGAAATGTCTGATGAGGACAGAAGAAAATCTTTCATTGCAGATATAATCTATCGCAGAGTATTTCCAAAATGTTGCTTAGTGATTATGTCTCGGCCTACAGCTTCATCACATCTTCATAACCATGTAGACTGTAGAGTAGAAATAGTTGGCTTTGCTGAAGAAGACAGACTTGATTATATCAAAAAAGCTTTGCAAGGTAAGGATGATCAAGTTGATACTCTTCAACAATGTTTGCAGTCTAATCCTACAATCAATGCACTTTGTTATACTCCTTTGAACATGACCATATTACTTTGTCTTACAGAAGGTGGTACAACAACATTACCAAAAACCCAAACAGAAATGTACAAAGCATTCATTGAAATAACAATTCGACGTTTCCTTCGAAAAGCAAGTGAAAAAAATGTTGCAGACATCTGCTGCATCTCTGATTTGCCATTTCCACATTGTGAAGTGTTCAAAGAACTAGCACAACTTGCTTTTGATGCCTTGCAAACTGATACAATAGTATTTACTTTAGCTGAAATTAGATCATTCTGTCCTAATCTGACTAAAGAATCAGTCAACTGGAGTGGTCTTGGGTTGCTTAAAGCTACTCAGTACTTTGACGCCAATCGTGAAGAGGTAATATTTCAATTTCTTCATTTGTCAATTCAAGAATACATGGCAGCATATCACATCTCTACACTACCACATAAAAAACAAATTGCTTTGCTTAAAAAGACTTTTTGGGACCAACACTACTACAACACTTGGACTATATATGTAGGCATAACTGGTGCTGCTTCCTTTGCATTAAAACATTTTCTATCTGGTAACACAATACAATTGCTTACTAAAATATCTTCAACTTTTAGCATTTCTAGTAAACTGCTAAATAACAAAATCAAATGTCTGCATTTATTTCATTGTCTTGAGGAAACTAAAAACAAAGACGCTGCAACATTGGTTGGAAGGTTTCTCCAAGATCAAGCAGTTGATCTTAGTAATCAAACATTGCTTCCCAGCGATGTTAACACTCTTGCATATTTTCTTTGTAGGTCTATTACTAAACAGTGGAAGACACTTAACCTGTCAAAGTGTAGTATTGGAATCACAGGCTGTGATTTTCTATGTAAGAGGTTCTTGGATAAAGATAATCGTGATATCATTAGTGTTAAAATGGTTGACTTTTCTTACAACCAATTGACATTTTCCAGTTTGCTTAAATTGTTTGATTTATTCAAATCTTGGCATACATCAGAAGTGATCATTACTGACGATGCTATTCTTAGTCATACTACCCACAACAAGTTGTTTGCTTCGGTTGAAAAGAATTTTATAGAATGTAAGAATCAAAATGTCATAAACCTGCTTGTTGTTGGATCATTTCTTTACATTAATAACTTGGAGGAGAAAAGGGTGCTTAATCTTCTGTCGAGTTTAGCAGAGATGAAAAGTGTGTATCTCATACAATGTAGATGGGACCCAAATGCCACCGAAGTTCAAGAATGGTATGTTGCATTGATCAAACAAAAAATCAATAAACTTCATATAGTTGGCAATCGCACTTCTGGCAGTTTTATTTCAGCACTTGTAAGTGTGATATCCAGTCAGCATAAGCCTATCAATCTGTTTATTCATGATCCCTTTCTATCTGATGTAATTGCTTATGGCTTGGTGGATTTTTCTTTACCAAGTGAGAGCACTTCTGATGTAAGGCTTGTCTTTAGCAGGGACAAGATCCAAGGAGTTGTCATCACACGTTCACTGAGTAATGAAATATCACCCTTGGAATTACTGAATCTTGGTGCATGTGTTAGGAGTTTTAATCACTTAAGAATGTGCTCATGGAAGGAAAATATGCACATCTGCAGCAACATTGGTAAATTTGCTTTGGACAACTTATTTGAGTACATTGTGTACAATAGAACTTGTAGCTGTCACTTACAAATTACATTAGTTGAAGGTAATACCTTATTTGCCACTAAAGCTACAGTGGAAGGTATTGCTACAGTGATTACACCTAATCAAAAATTGATGATGTTTTTGTGTGACTGTAACTTACATGTTTCTCAGTTTAAAACAGAAAATATATTTGCCCATTGTGTTTCACTTTATATTGTCAACAGCTGCTTGAGTGAATATACCACAGTCTTGTCTGTCACTGGAGCTTTAATACAAGAATTGTTCATACACGGCATTATTAACATTAGTACAAGTGACTTGGTGAGGTTTATAACAAACTATTCTGACAACGTTTCAGCACTGGTGGTTACAAATGGTATGATGATTGGACACAATCCTACTGCTAAGCAGATTGCACTAGCATTCCAGTTGGAACCATCAATAACTGCATGGAAGTTACCAAACTGTCAAGTTGCTGCTGATGTATTTTATCAGTTAATGGATCAGTTGACAGTCATTCCTAATAGTTGGACTGAATTAGATTTTGAAGGATGTAATATTACCGACGCTGAGTGCAAAATTGCCCATCACTATCTCACTATTCGTGGTGCATATTCAACAGTGAAGACATTAAACATATCATCTAATTGGTTAACGATTGCAGTGATACCTACGCTTGTAAGCATCATTTTAATTTGGAAGGTTCAAAAGTGTTTTCTTGATGGAATTGACAAAACTTTCTATATCAACTTCATTAAAGGACTTCAAAAGGCTTTGTGCTTAACTAATAGGCCAGATAAAATTTCTCTTTCAGTTATTAACCATAGTTATGCAAGCTGCTTCATGTACAATGTAAACTGGAATGAAATGCCAATACTCAGCAGCCATGTTAGAGATGTGTACATAGTCAGTTGTCATATTCCATCTGTAGAGCAGAAGAAGGTGAAGTTTTGGCTGAAAAGAACCAATTTATTGAAAGTATGTGTGACTAGAAGTACCCTGTGCAAATCATTTTTAATTGTACTTTTTAAAAAATACAGAAGCACCAATGTAGAAGTAACAATTTGTGATACCAATGTCTCTGATGGAGCTGATACAATTTATGATTTAATTGCAAATAAATACATTCTTCATCTTGCAAGTATGAACTTTTTGATGTTAACAGACAACAACATCTGTGGCTTCAACTTGACGCACTATCAGTTACATTTGCTATTACATGCTACAAAACAAAATGCTTATAGTGTGGTTCACTGTCTTGTGCAGATAGTGCAACGATTAAACTCTGTAAACCAAACTGAATTGTTTGTCATTCACAATGGACACTTAAAGACGATTCATTTTGTTGGGAAAGAATTTCATGTGTACCACACTTCACATAGTATAGTAGATGCCATGTGTAATAATGTTACAACTTTAACAAGATTTGGGATCGATAACTATTGTATTAGTGATGCAACTGCAAGTGGTGTAGCAGCTATTCTGTCTTGGAGCAGGAATATAAGAGAGGTATTCTTAAATAACAATAAGCTCAAAGCTAGTGGTTCTGCAATAATCTGTAGGGCATTGAAAAAGATTACCTCACTAACCAAGCTTTATTTCAGCAGAAACACTATTAATGATGAAGCAGCACATGATATGGCTACTGTACTGTCTCAAAACACCCAAATTGAAGAACTGGATCTCAGCAACAACAAGATGAATATACCTAGCACTGCACAGATCATAACCAGTTTAACTACTAAACATGTGAATTTAAAAGTACTAAAAATGGCTAATAGCAAGGTTAACAGTGTAGCAGCAAGATTAATGGGAGATATAATTGGAAATAATTACCAGCTGCAACAGCTAGACCTGAGTGGAAATCATCTTCAAGCATTTGATTGTGCAGCAATCTTCAGAGCACTACTAAACATTTCAGCATTAAACAAGCTTTTTCTGAGTGACAATTACATTACTGATTTAGAAGCAGATGTCTTAGCAATGGTTTTGTCTAGAAATACTCAAATACAGGAACTTGACATTAGCAATAATAAACTTACAACAGCAGGTGCAACAAAAATTGCAAAAGCAATGAAAGTTCTCTTAAATTTGAAAATATTAAAAATGGCTTGCAGTAGCATTAACTTAATAGCAGCAAAACTCATAGCAAGTGTTCTTTGGTACAGCAAATTGCAAGAACTTGATTTGGGTGGAAACGATCTTCAAAGTACAGGTTGTGAAACAGTTTGCAAGGCATTGCAAAATATTTCAACAATAAAAATGTTGAATCTCAGTAACAATGGAATTACTGATGAAGCAGCAGATGACATAGCAACGGTTTTATTAAATAACGGACAATTAAATGACATTGATGTGAAAGGAAACTATTTCCAAGCTAACAGTGTTGCTAAATTTGCGAAAGCCTTAAGAAGTACTTCGGTGTTAAATAAATTATATATGGGAAACAATAACATCAGTAATGAAGCAGTAGATGATATAGCAGATATTCTATCGCATAATACTCAAATGCAAGAACTTGAGCTACAAATGGGCGGCCTTTCACCAGTCAATTGCATGAAATTATCAAATTCACTGCACTATTCTTCAACATTACAAAAACTCATTATAATAAACAGTAATATTACTAGTGAATCAGCAGGCAGTATAGCAGCTGTTTTGTCTCGTAACACTCAACTGCAAGAGTTGAACCTGGACGGAAATTTTCTACAATTAGAAGGTACCAGAAAAGTTCTACAAGGTTTGAAGAACACCACAACCTTGGTTAGGTTAAGTCTACGGAACAACCACTGTACATCAAAGGCAACTGATGACATTACACATGTTGTATCTCAAAACACTAGACTACAAGAGCTTATGCTAAAAGGAAATGATCTTGAAGTGCAAGATGCTCTGTATATTGCAAAAGCATTTTGGAAAATTTCATCATCACCGAATACAGATTTAGAGAATATAATAGGAATCAGTGAAATGTTGTAATAGATTTTTGATTGAACTAGTATTTGCAATACTAGATACACCCATACATATAACTACATGCACAGTCTGTCACACGTAAAAAATTGTATGCACGCACACACACACACACACACACACACACACACACACACACACACACACACACACACACACACACACACACACACACACACACACACACACACACACACACACACACACACACACACACACACACACACACACACACACACACACACACACACACAATTTTAGGTTTATTGAATGTAGTTTACTATATGTATGAAACTAATGCACATACCTTCTTGTATCTGCACAGTTTGGTGATATATAATAGATAATGTTTATTTTCTTGCAAGACTATTGAATAACACCCATTGGCAAAGAACGTATTGTATTGGTATGTGTTGGCATGCACTTGTCACACTCAAAAAGAACCATGATAGCTATATGTGAACACATTTTATAAAAAAATTATAATTTTGGTGACACAATGGATACGGGCCATGTAATTAAGTATCAAATTCCAGAAAAAATTTTTACCCATCCCTGTGACAGCAACAACAATACCTTCCTGTTCTAGTGCTTGGTCAAAGGGAACTCCACTGCCTTTCTTGGTAGTATTTACCACGAATCCACCATTCATATAGGAGTCATAGAGGAGTGGGAACTTGTCCTTCAGTTGATAGCAGTCCTGTAAAAACAATGGTGTCCATCGACAGTAGTTTGTTCTCCCAAAAAAGAAAAACAGTGTACTTGCCCTCTCCATAGCACTGATATAAAGTATCCAGTCTCCAGAGCACAGTGAATTGGTTAGATCGCTGATTATTGGGAATAGGTCAGAAACGTATGTGTTCCAGTAACTAAATGATTGGGATAGTAATGCCCTTTCCTTGACATAGACTTGAAAGGCTGCTTGGATCGTGCCACAATGTTCCTTGATGGATTTCCATTCTTCACTGGTAAGTTCTTTGGACTGAAAGTCGACTTGTAATGCTTCTAGTTCCATTCGTTTGTCAGGGAATTTGGAGAGGAATCCTTCCAACATCATGGACATAAGGACTTCATGAATCATTGAGTGGGCAGTGCGGGCCCTGGAATAGTGGGAACCTGAGATGACGGTTCTGATGATATCAGTACCATAGCACTCTGTCTCAACTAGTACTGCAAATATTCCCGATGGTTCCAGGTATGCACCAAGACAGGCCAACACAATCTTTTCCATATGAAACCCCCCTAGACCAAGGAATATGTTGCTAAACTTATCTGGTTTCACTAGCTGAATTTCCTTGGCAATACGGTACATACCTTCATCTGCCCACAGTGCACCATAGGTATCACCCTCCTTTTTCAGGGCATCCTGAAAGTTGATCATCGTTGTGAGGACTGCATCATATGTTGTAGCAGGATAGGGAAGGATAGGGGTAAGAACTGTGGTGGTAGGATGGAAGTTGCAATTCACAAATGTGCTTCTTGCTGCTGTAAATCCTGGCACATAGTCATTTTCATGCATTGCTCTTTTGGAGAAGCGGTTGACCATCCACAGAAAATTGTCTAAGTTAATTGCCTTGGTGGACTCAGTGAAAGCTGCAGAGCTGTCAGTTGTCCTAAAATATGGCCATTATAAACATTTTGAGCACCTTAGCAAGTCTGCAGTTGCAGTATTTTAGAAGATACAAGTGAAATGTCTTCCGATAAAAGGGTGTGGTCATTTTGGGGCATTTCGCCCCGGATAGAGCATTTGGCACATATCACATGTTATTCCTTGGGGTCAAATTAGCCTAGAACAATTGAGTTATCCTCTCCTAAATTAAGTGCATACAAACACAAGCCAGGTCCTAGACTAATTACTGTGTGTTTTGATCAAGGTACCATGTATCTTGATCAAGAACTACTGCTGCTAGAGTGGTCTGCAGTCTTCTATGATGAATAGTCTTAGCTAGACAGCAAGGAATTTGATTTGCACAGCAACACTATACTGCAAATTACAGGTGCTTAGTTCATAACTACAAACTACGAAAGACGGGACTTGACTCAATATGTTCACTATGAACTTTGTAATCCATCGAGGTATATTTTCACAATCTCAAAAAGGCAAGTTCCACTTTAGGTTTCTTACAGAGATATTTAAAATCCTACCCGTGTTCAAAAACCTCCTGTACAGAAAAGTCACCCCATGCAGCAAATCCCCAAAGTATGACTACAAGGATTCTATTTCAGGTAGTGATTAATTGATGCAGCAATACAGTGTGCAGAAATACTTTGAAAAAATGTTTGCCTCCATTGATTTTACCAATCTTTTTGCCCTACACAATTGGATATGTAAAAATCAGTGTTGTGAACCTGCTGAAATTACTAAAAACAATTATTGGAAGGTGAATAATTGGATATTGACTGCTCATTGTCTCATTGTAAATTAGCAGACATAATGGTACTTAACAAGGGGTAAGTAGAATTTGAGGAAAACAGGACAGGATGGGAATGACCCATCGAAAATGCCTGATAAAGGTCATCGTGCAATATACAGGTTGGATAGGCAGCACAGCAGCTCAGCAGCATTGTTTAGATTGAAACACTCTAATAGAGCAGTCATCTGCATTATAATACTCTAATAGAGCAGTCAAGAATGTTTTGTTATCTATCCCACCAGGGACCCACATTGATGGCCTATAAATGGATGGACTAAAGCTGTAATAGATTAGACTAGCTAAGTCATCAACGTTGAAAGTTAGCTGCTCCTAGCATGAAATATTCAACTATTAAACATTAAGTTAATACTGAGATTCACAACAGTGTACAATATAAGGGAAATTATTGCTCAGACAAAATGATCAATCAAAACTAAATTTGATTGGCCATTTCTGAAATTGCATGGTCATAAGAGAGAGGTGTACCATCCTGGTGTGTGAAGCACACCCCGCAGTGCGATGCACAAGCCTTCTAGGGAGTCTGGGGGCATGCCCCCCAGGAAATTTTTGAAAAAGGATCACTCTGAGATCGAATCTGAGACCACTTTCAGCTACTTATCACTGATCTTTATGCACATACCTTTTACAGAGAATTAATTGTGTTTATTAGTAATACATGTACAAAATTTGTATTGCTGCATACATACTTTACAAAAATACAACTATGAATCAATGTATTGTGCAGCCAGTTTGTAGACTTAGCTGGGCTAAATGCTTTGTTACAAGTGGTGTTGAGTCAACACAGATTGAATTATAACTATCCAACTAGCTATTTCTCTTGTGAATTGCAAAGCTTACTCTCGAACCTGCTGTGTGCAGAACACTTTTAATACCTGACTTTCATTCCACTCTATCCAGCCAGTACATTCTCTACACATTCTAACCATGAAATGGCTATCTTATACTTAATATCGTACCTCCTCTTCGCAAATATTACTTTCTTCTCCTGGAAAGCGCCACTCACGTAGCCAGTGTAGTGATTGCTTCTTCACAACATCAACTGTAACCCACAATCGATAATTGGGGTAAACACAAGGTGCGGTGCTCTAGCTTACGCATGCTCATCAAGTCGATGTTTCGACGGGATCAAGACTTCATCATGCAGCAATTAAATAGCTTCAGTAAGGAAAGGTAACGATACGATAATAATAATAACTAATAATACATGTTATAAAGACTAATAACAAATAATTACGTGATCGGCCGACCAACGGCTACATTGATCGGTCAACAGCATCACTTGATCGGAAAATGGCTGATGGTCGACTGTTATATTGTACTCTGCACAAAGTACTCTAGTTAACTGACAGTGCCTATTATAGGCTTTGAAAACTGCACCTACTGCTTCCAGATAAGAAGTCATATGATGGGAGTATGCATACTTATTTGCCAAGCTGACCAAGAGGAGTCCCCACGACTGCTCATTATTGTCCTTAGTTTCCTCATTGGAGCCATACACCTACACATACTGCAGCTACCACATACCCATCATGTGACTTTTCCTGATGTTGCAGGTACAACTTCCCGCATCTATATGCAGGCACTGTCAGTTAATTAGAACTACTTTATGCTATAATGGTTTAAATTTTATGGTTTCAAGGGAGTAGTACTCTTTCAATGTAGATGACTTAGCTAGTCTATATACCTAATGTATGACAGCTATAGCCCATCAATTCACAAGCCATCAGTGGTCCCCGGTGGGATAGTTAGTAAACTTGATTGCTCTATTAGAGTATTTTAATGCAGGTGACTGCTCTATTAGAGTGTTTCGATCATTCTAGTGAAAGAATCCAAACGGTGTTGCAAAGATTCATTGTGCTGTAAAATCCAACCTATGCAACCTGTATATTGCATGATGACTTTTATTAGACATTTTCTGTGGGTTGTCCCACTCCCGTCCCTGTTTACCTCTATTTCTACTTACCACTTCAACTAGTCTGTTGGAAGCCTTAGGGTTGGTACCAAAGTGACTCAACATCCTGCCTTACAATAATCACATAGTTATACAGGCTTTGAGGTTATGCTGTGATATTAACACTTGTAATTAATTTTATGGTTTACCAGGTGGGTGGGCAAAACCGGTTTAAAGGCTTCGGAATCAATAATGGACTTGACATAGACTAAACTAATTAATAACTGGTTTTTTGATGCCGGTTCACAACACTAGTAAAAATAATATAATATAGTGCCACGCCTTATCATTAAACTCATCTGTATATAGCCTAAATCCAGAGGAGGTACGCCACACTCACTCACATGACACATAGGATTTGTACAGAGCAATTTAAAAAGTAGTTTCATTGAAAACTAAATGCTATTTGATTATGCATAGTTTAATGTTGTGGTGAATCCCAGTGGTTTGTGGTTTGATACAATGTCGATGATGAAATGCCTACCTCACGAAAAGAGGGATAGTGAAAGAAAATGGCACTGGAAATTGTATTCAAGGTCTCCATAATCCCATAAAACCAGATTAAGCGTCAGTCTAGAAAAGGAGTATTTTTTAAAAATGAAGTAGGGATCTATACAATAAAAAGTAGTGAAACAAGAGATGAATGATGGTATTACAGCATAGCTCAGTGGGAAGTCCCTACTTTGGCATTGAACAAAAATTTATTGTAGCTAATGTGCTAAAGAAGGGACTTTTCCCACTGAGCTATGCTGTAATCAGGGCCACCTACAGGGGGGCAACTGGGGCATTTTGCCCTGGGCCCCAGCCTGAAAGGGGCCCCAGGAGGCTGGCACCTTGAATACCTGTTTAAAAGATTGATATATTCTAATAGAGCAGTCATATCTAGATACTCTAATAGAGCAGTCACAGTATCCTTCAGAGGAGCAGTATTTCAAACTTATAAATAAGGAGATATGGTTGGTGAGGAGTAGCTATTGTCATTGTCAGCATGTAATGACCTTTTTTTTTGGTCTACAACTTACAGCTTGGGTGAAGTTGTGATTCAGAATGGAAATCTCCTTGTCCCTGGGGCTCCACTTTAACTCTTTGCCCTAGGCCCCTTAATTTCTCTGGGTGGCCCTGGCTGTAATACCATCATTCATCTCTTGTTTTACTACTATTTACTGCATACGGATCCCTACTTCAGTTTTAAGTTTATAATTTTTTAAAAAGTACTAGTTTGTTTAGTTTTTTTTTGTTGTGTCACAGCTAGCTACATTGTAACTTGTGACAGTTCTATTAAATGACTGTTGTATTAGAGTATATCTCGAGTCAGCCAAGGGTGTGCGACCAATAAGGAGTGAGGTGATCTTATTTTACTGTTAAGTAAATAGCTAGATCATTAATAGGTGTGGTCTCTGTACTCTATCACTATTAGTCCACGTAGATATTTAATTGATGGGAGTCTGTTGCCGTGAGCCTGTTGCAAGCGGGATCCCAATCGCAAAGTTGCAGATATCTAACTAGTATCTCTTAAAGTAATGCCGGGACTGAAGTGCTTCTGAAAACCAGCTCTGAAATAATTCTGTAGCATCTAAATGTGCTACTGAAAGAAACAGAAAATTAATGCCTTGATATGGTTTCGTTGGAGGAAAAAGACAAGCAGAAGATAAAAGGAAAGACAAGGCACAGAGGGCCTATACTTATCTGAATCCCAAAAGGCACATCCCACTGGTGAGTTTGTTATTGTGGCACAAAATGGTAATCATGTGCTGCTTCGTTTGGCCTTTAGCCTTGCGACTGTGGTCAGTCAGGCAGTGAGGCAAAAATTCAAGTTCTGGTGATTTTTGTTTTGCTGTATATTTAATGCTGTATTATATCATACAGTACGATAGTACTGTATAGTAGGGACCACAAAGGTGTAGGCATGGCCCACGAAAAAAAATCACCTAAAAACCAGCTCAGTTTTCCTTGATAACGATGAGGCAGTATTGGTTAGGTAAAACTATGCCCAAACAAGCTTTCAGATTGACCTGACACTTGCTACGAAATTTAAAAAAAAAAGTTATTAAATGGAATTTTCTACTGACTGACTGACTGACTGACTGACTGACTGACTGACTGACTGACTGACTGACTGACTGACTGACTGACTGACTGACTGACTGACTGACTGACTGACTGACTGACTGACTGACTGACTGACTGACTGACTGACTGACTGACTGACTGACTGACTGACTGACTGACTGACTGACTGACTGACTGACTGACTGACTGACTGACTGACTGACTGACTGACTGACTGACTGACTGACTGACTGACTGACTGACTGACTGACTGACTGACTGACTGACTGACTGACTGACTGACTGACTGACTGACTGACTGACTGACTGACTGACTGACTGACTGACTGACTGACTGACTGACTGACTGACTGACTGACTGACTGACTGACTGACTGACTGACTGACTGACTGACTGACTGACTGACTGACTGACTGACTGACTGACTGACTGACTGACTGACTGACTGACTGACTGACTGACTGACTGACTGCCTGACTGACTGCCTGACTGACTGACTGACTGACTGATGCCTTCAGATAAGAGCAACTCGATAACGGCTAAGGCAGCTTGATTTTTTCACTGTTTGACGTCGCTTCAGTCCAAGAAGTGCTTTTTGGCATACCGCAGTACATATAATGCATTCTTCATGGACTTACCAGTGTCCTCCTTTGTGTCCCATTCATCTTTGCTGACAGCGAAAAGTGTCGATTTGGCGGTAGTACGTGATGGCTTCCCTTTGTAACGGAAATCGTCCGTATTTTCATAGTGGCTACTTTGATTGCAGAGGTGCTTTTCAAACAGTTCTTTATTCGTACTGCTGTGTAATGAGTAGTGTTGCACCGATATGAGATTTTGCCGATATTCCAATAACCGATATTGAATAATGTTTTCAAGCCGATAAATGTAGCTGATCCAATTTAGCAGAACATATCTATGTTGTAGCAATTTTTACTAGAAATTTGATTGTGAAGGACCAATTTAGCTTGTTTATAGCAGCAGTATTGCTATAACAACAGCTGACAGCACACTGAAGCAGTAATAACAACATTCGTGATGCAAGAAATGCAACTAAATGCATTTGCTAACATCATTGGTGTACATGATATGTATTTTTAGATACATACACATATCTGTATCTGCTGCTTTTTTCATTGTGGTGCTGATCTGATACCGATACACAAAAAACAAGCCGATATATGGTTTTTCCGATAACAGATCTGATTATCGGTTCAACATTAGTAATGAGTTGAACATAGCTGACAACGAAGCGTAATGGATACATCACTTTTCAGATGATAATTGATATAGCTGGGGCGTGCGGTGCCATTTCCTTCTTTTGATGCGGTATGTGTGGGTTCACCAGTCATAAGAAGTATTATTTACAAAAAAAAGTTAACAAACCAGTACACAAAAAAATTTGGAATTTACTAGAGAAATGCACAGTAGGGATATAACACTTCTTATTGTTTTACTGTGATTTAATATTGTGCATTACTCCAACTTGTTTCAGTACTTTTTATCGATGTGCTATGGTTCCTACTCTAGTTGAAAATTCCAATTTTTTTACTAGTACTATTCCATAAAGGTGACTTTTGTTGCGTAAAATGTCTCTAGGATGATTTTTAAAGGTGGTAGTTTGGGTGGTATGCAAAATTTTTGGGGCGATCCCTACTTAAACGTATTTGATATGCAATTAGCATGAATTTATTTGATACAGTAGCACTTAACATGTGTCACACCTCCTCTAGCCTGAATCTACATACATTTACCTTTTGCTCTTACAAAAAATTCACTGTGATAAATGTAAAACCAATTAGTAGTGTTTGAAATGTAGATTTACTGGACCTTAAATTGAGCCAGATCACTATCCAGGTCAGTGGTACATCTGAGTTAGTGTTGCTGACCCAGGTTCAGCCCTGGTACTACAGTGGAACCTCATTTATCCAAACCCCTTGGGACCAGGGGTAGTCCATAAGTCTGAAGTCCATATCTCTGAAACTGTGTATAGATCAACTTTAAGAAAGTTTTCAGTATTTCAACTACCGTAATAGAATAGTCACTACTCTAATAGAGCAGTAATTTCTGTAGTTCAGTTAACCAAGAATCTGGATAAGTGGGGTCCAGATATCTGAGGTTTCACTGCAATTGGCAGCAACAGTTAGGCTTTAGATTTTTTGACTCTAGTCTTCACAGTTGATTTCTTTCTAATTGTTTGATAATAACATGGATATATTGTGTACATGTCATGCATGTTTCCTGGAGCTGCATATGCCATGTGGCTTTTTAAAAAAAGATTCTAGTTTAATAATATTTGCATTTGTGAGTAATTATATTGTATTCGTATTTTAGAGTCACAGAGATACTGAGAAGGTGGATAACATGTTTGGCACTTTGGTAATTCAGTTACCATCAAATTATGAGGGTGGACAGTTAACTGTGTGTCACCAAGGAAAGGAAATTGAGTTTAATTTTGGTGGTTTTGGTGCTTGCAACAATGTTTATTTTGCCGCTTTCTATGCTGATTGTCAACATGAAGTGAAGCCAGTAACAAAAGGCCACCGCCTATGTCTAATTTACAACTTGGTTTACACAGGGTTTGATCCAGCTCCAGCACCACCAAGCAATCAGAAGCAAATTTCTTCCATTGTTGCAGCAATGAAGGCGTGGGATGAAGATCTCGACTCAGATGATTGCCCTAACACACTCACCCAAATACTTGAACATCAGTATTGTGAAGCAAGTCTTTCTTTTCAAATGCTTAAGAATGGCGATAGAGCTTTGGCAGAAGTGTTACTCCAAGCAAAAAAGGAAGTTGAGTTTGATCTTTACCTGAGTATTGTGAATTTTACAGAGTGTTTTTCAGCTACTTATTATGGTAGGGGTAAATATACCATTGATGACGATGGCGATGGTGAAGTCAGTGCCAGCAACCTCACAACTTATGACGGTGAGAAATTGTCTTCCAACATAGAGCTTGAGGTTGATTCCATGTTTCCTCACAATTTTTTTGATGACATTGATCCTGACAAAGAATGGGTACAAGAAGCAACAGGAAATGAGGGGGCTACAGTGGACAAGCACTATCATTGGGCAGCATTGTTGATCTGGCCAGTTAGGAAGCACAATGCTGTAATTGGTGTGCTTAACATGATAGAAGAATTTGAACGAGAGGTTAAGAAAGGCAGAGCAGATGATGATTTGACAGTTGCTGCAAAGGATATAATGAAGCAACTAATTGGTCGATGCTGTTGGGTTGAGACCGAAGTGTACCATGACTTTTTGCAACTGTTGAAGCTAGTTGGAAAATCTGATTTAATTGCTGAGTGTTTGAATGTCATAACTGAGAAAAGTAGCAGTTTACTATTGTCCTTTGATGATAACAATATTGTTTCTTCCATTGGGTATAAATATGGTTGGGATATTCTCAAGTTGCCATTGGAATCTGTCTTTGCAAAATGTGATTCTTTTTCAATTGACAGACGCTGTCAGTTTTTGATGAAGTTTTGTTCCATCCAGTTAAGTGAACAGCAGAAGATTCTTTTCCAATCTGTGGCAGCAGTTTTTGTCAACTATTTGGTGAATGAGCAGGAGTCTTCATGGAAAAAAAACAGGAGCAAAGAAATTGTGTGCCAACTGGTAAGTACTCTTAGAAGTTTAGAATGCGAAGGTTTACTTGTTTCTCTTATTGATGCTTTCTGCACTAAGCCTGTTTACTATCCAGTATTAGAAACACTAGGACCTGCCATTCTGGATATTAGTAAGACGGTCAAAATTGGTGGTCCACTTCAAGTGCTGTTTTCACATTGTGCTTCTGCTCTAGAAGAATGTATCAGCAAACTGCAAGCTCCGACCAACCATGCTCGCTCTGTTGAGTTTTCTTGTACATGCAGTGATTGTACAGAATTGAAGCAGTTTATGCAACATCCTGATATAACACAGTCTCGATTTAGGCTTGGCAAGTCAAGAAGGCAACATCTTGAGGATCAACTTCGTATTGCTAAAGCTGATGCCACCTGTCAGACTGAACGTGTTGGTACCCCACACACTCTTGTAGTGACTAAAACACAAGCCTCTTATGAGAGAGAAGTTGAGAAGCATAAAGTACATCGAGAGTTGTTGGCATCCTTACAGTGTTTGAATGCAGAAAGTGAACCGTTGTCTAAGAAGCTGAAGTTAGAGAATGACTTTTCTGCTGCTAGTGAAACTATATCATCAACAGAGTAAATTCAAAAGAAGATTAACGTGTGAATATGACAGTGTGTGACATGTTGACTTATACAAAGCATTTTCTTTTGTAGACACTATCATTACCTTTTTTAGAGCTTTCAAGTAGTCTTGTACATTATCCACTTGTTGTATTGCTACTATTGCAGCATATAAGCTAACCTTTTTGTAAGTATCTTTATTTGTAGTGTTCTATTCTATAGTTATATAGGAGCTTATTATTGCATTTATGATTGACATGATACACCATAGTTTTCAGCTCATAGATAATGGATGCATATAATTAAGGTGTGTTATGTCTCAGGCTTATATCAAGATATTCTACTCCTATTGTGATAATAAAGTTTAGTCAGTATAGCTAGTTATGCACCTTAATATATACACTATATTTCTACAGGTAATAGTGATGGATGTCTGTTCATTCATATATAGGTGAAATAGAAATTGTTTTGGATCATGGATCATCTAGAGTCATAATTATTAAAATATCACTTACACGCAAAACTATTATCTTCAGCATATGCATGCCTCCTTTTTCATGTTGTGGTGACCAGATTATCATTATCACCTGTATGTATAACTTCCTACAATTATTTGCTCTATATCTACATACATTTTTTGTACCTATGGCCTGTATCTGCAATAATTCTTTTACATGCATGTTATGATTATCAATGCGTTACAACAGTGCATGACTACAGGTCTGTATATACAGAAGAACTGGGGCTGAACACTTAAGGCCTGCATGTACATCAGGATCCATAGCAAAAAATTAATTTTTGTTCAGTAAATATTTTTTACATAAAATTTTTATCATGAAAACTTTTGATGAAAAAATTAATATAGCAAATTACAATAATTTATATATATATATATATATAGCCCTAATAAGGACCTCTTGTGTTGTATATTATGTATTCTGATGATAGATTTAGCCAGTCACTCAACATCTTACTACAACACTCCTCACAGTTGTTGGGATGATCATGTTCATCTGATGTTCCTCAATATTGAGTTGTCTACCTAACTGTCTCCACTGTGGAGCCCATCTCACCACACTGTTTCTATTAAGCACAACATAGCACATTAAATTTATATTCATCACTTCAACATGTATGCTTAATGGTGAGAGGCATAGGGAGCTGATTTCAAGGATTTCAGGAAACCCCCATTGAAATCAGTTTCTGTATTTTTATCACTTGGATACACAAAATGGATCCTCATTCCACTTAATTCTTATTCAATAGATGCAGTTTAATTAGCTGTGAGCAGACAGTTACACTGTTAAAAATAAAGAGTAACCACCACTCTGAGAGTTCCCAGTGTAGGGAGGATTTAACACCCCATGGAGAGTAACCAACACTCTGAAGAGAATAACCATTACTCTGAAGAGTAAGTGACACCACCTTCAGGAGCATGTGTTACTCCCCAGTTATTCCTTTGGAGTAATGGTTACTCTCCAGGGGTGTACATCCTCCCTACACTGGGAACTCCTTGAGAGTTACTCTTCATTTTAGCAGTGTAGTATAACAAGGAATCAGCAGTGCTATACATGAATCATCCATTTGCATGTATATGCTATAGTATGTGCAAACCAGTTGTAGCCAGCCACCATGCACTACATTGCTCTTTCAACTACGCATGCACCCAGATCAGGCTATTATTTTATTCAGCATAATGTTATGTCTCAATTTTCAGTTTCACAAAGGTACTCATGTGCTGACAGCAAACACCTTAATGATATCCAAACATTACAGGGGTGTAGCCAGGTTTTTTTGAAGGGGGGTTCCAACAACAGTATTGAGTTACCAGAAGTTGGGGGCAGGTGCAACTCCCAGCCACTGAGAGACTTTCAATATTTTGCGAACCAAAACTCAGCAAATTGCTATATTTTATGCAAAAAGTACATTAATTATAATGCATATAAGTGCCCCTGCATGGAGTACTAGATAAAGCTAGTGGAAACAGACAGCATAACACATACATAGAGACACATTATAGTAATCTGTAAGCGATAGTTATCTGATTGGTATAGGAACCATAAATCCCTTGATACAAATGTCATGACTAACATTATAACTACAAATAATATCCATAGCATGAATTCATTTTGCAATAACACAAGTGATAAATTACTGGAGTTCTAGCTATATCAACACTGCACACCAAAGCTACAGCAGTATAAGGTCATGCTCAGTTTTGCATTGAAAAACTTCATATGGATTGGATATGGATGCATGTTCAATTAATAATTAAAGTATACCTGACTGCTCTATTAGAGTATATCAATCTTTATGAAGAGGGCTCATGTTACCTCTGTAAATCCTTCCCTGAAAGATGAATGCAAGCTTTATCAATTTTTGTGTTGTGCCATTACACTACGTTACTCACTCATTTTGTCCTGTCACGCTAAAATGGTGTGTTATGGTCCTGTTTGCAGAAGTCTAAATTTTACAGGGGTCCTCCTGAACCCCTTGGAACCCCCCCTCCCTCCCTACACCCCTGCATTATATAAACTGGGTTATCACAAATAATTAAGACAGAGATGATCTGCAATAGATACTAACCTACCACCCATATATAGTACCAGTGCCCTAAATGTATGGATAAGAGTATGTCATGCGTTATATGCATTTGTTGAACCATGATGTTTTAGTTCATGCATGCATTGTTGATGGACTTACTATACATGTTATTATGTGACTTTTGTTATAGTAATTCTAGCTATGTGCTTCTACATTATATAAACCTGCTCTCTAACATTTGCTCAGTCTTGCTTACCAAATGTAAAGGCCGGATTTTGGAAAACCTTATATGTTTTGGGCATATTCATAAAACTAGAAAATTTCAGCATTTTAAATTAATTTTTTTGCACATTTGAATATAGTAAATATTAAAACTTTTTGCTGTGAAGTTTCACACCCAAAGCTTCTTTTTACTAGGAGATATAAGATATGCCTGAGTGGAGGATGTGAAACAGATAATTTAATTTATTTGGAGTGGCCTTACCCTGTAGTATGCGTGCTATACTGCAGTACCAATCTGTAACACATTATCTTTCAATGTCCTATTCAATATAACCATGCAGCCATCCTACAATATGTCTGTATTCCATTGTCCGTTGCTCATATAACAAGCATATTATGCCATTTCAATTTTTTCTCAATTTGACCAAAATCATACATATAGCGGCTAACTTCAACAATTGTTTCTTGTTCCCATGCACCTGCATCACTGTTTACTCCATTGTATAATTGCTATTATTAGTCAAGTGTGTATGAAGAAAAGGGTAACATTAAATTGTTTACAGAAACTGAGTCATCAACATGTGTAGATGAAACCTTATAAAATGACCTAGAATCTATAAACTGATGTCATATGACAGGTCAACAGATAGGATAAAAGGACCTTTTTAACAGGAATTCAGTCTGTCTATAGCCAGTGGTAAGAGTGTTGTTTGAATAGTTCTTTGAGTAAAAGGCTTTTGTTGTTGTTGCAGAATAGAGGATAGGACTCAGTACAGCCAGGCTGAAGATACAGTAGCTAGCAGAAGATTGGACTAAATTGACTATTTTTTTGTTACTTCTAATTACTGATATTGCTGTCAATAAAATATCAATATTCTTTGTTTATTGAATAGGTCTTTAGAACAGTGTATGTCATTATAGTGTTGAGAAAACTCATTAGGTGATAGATACTGTTCAAAACAGCAGTAAAATGTCTATAATATATAGGAAGAAACCTGATAGACTGCATGTTGTTGCTGTGATTTGGAGCATTTTCTTTAACTGTGATGGATTAATGCCCACATGAAAGAATTGGTTGAGAAACAATTAGCTAATCTGCCTAAATACAGATATAGCTAAATATGTATGCATATAGCTGTGTATTACTATAATTATAAACATTCTGGATATCATGCAGTTAAGCCATTATTTACTGTTGCAGCTAAGTATAGGTAAACCTACATGTCTCAGTTTCAAACATTACTGGATCTGAAACTGGGATAGCATGTGGCTAGAATCTCCAACAAAGCTTACTTCAAGTTCCTCCATGTTGCTGATAGTTATGCAAGGGTCTACAGAATATTTTTAAAATATGGTTTCCAAATTTGGTAGTGAGTTGGAGGCATGCATGAGGTCTGGGAACAGCCCCCATCAGCTGTTGACAGATTTTAAATATTAAAAATTCTTCAGATTCATGATTCATAGATAGTATTAACAGTGTTTGATATTTTCTTGGTTTCCTTTAAGTCCTGAATGTTATGATTTATGACTGGTAAATTGGTCAGGTATTGATCCAAATGGCTATAGGTCTGCATGCATATTCAATTTCTCCAAATAAAAACTCAAGATTTACCAATTACCATATAGCTATATCAGTATCATTGATTTCTTGTTAGCCTTATATACATCCAAAGATTGTATGATTTGTATTCCGTTATGAATATCCTATTGAAGTAGTTTGACTGCTGTATTAGAGCACACTTGACTGTTCTATTAGGCCAGGGTATCTCCATCAGTAATAATAATGCTTTTCAATGCATAACCTTGTGAAGAATCGTTGTAAGGTTCCTACATTGCACCACTGTCTCCCCCCCCCCCCCCCCCCCCCCCAAATACACCCCTGGTCTATGCTGAATATAAACTTTGCAACTATACATAGCTATTCACGTGAGGCAGTCGTCATTTATCACGTGAAAGGATTAGTGCGCGTTATAGTTTCAAAGGGGGTTTCCTGCAACCTTGGAAAATTCCCTTAATCATTTTGGTTGATGCAAATAATCAGTGGGAGGATAATTTGTGGATTCGCCTCACGCCCACATCCGCTTATTCTTAGCATATAGTTTATTGGTACTCATTATTTTGCAAAACAAGAACCGGGTTCAACACCGCTTGCAACATGGCAGAACCAGACGGCGGAAACTCCAAAGGAGAGTCCCGTGATGCACTGGCTGAGTTTCGCGCTAGTCATAAAAGTGAGTTGCAGTTAAGTAGCTGCAGATTCAAGATATATTTACTTAGATGGCAGTCAGACTAGTACTGTGCGCAGAATAAGCTAGGGATTCCATGCCGGCATAGGGGATTTGCCCATAGCTAAAACTAGTAACTAAATCCCCAAGATAAGGGTCCATGCATGCATGGCGGTGGGGGTGGGGCATGCATGAGATTGATATGTATAGACATAAAACTAATTTTACTTATTATTTATACTGAGCAATCATAAAAAAGGTAAAATTTACCAATCATATGCATTGTACTGATAACTGGTATAAGTTTCAAGATTACCAATTTCGATACTGACGGATACCAATATTATTTAGCGCTGGGTTGCATCTGAACATAAAAGGGACACTACAATAAATGTAAAAACATTATGCCGAACAAAAAAAAGATGGTTGCCAAAACTTTTTGTAGAAAGAAAGAAAAAAAAGACTTGTGAAAACAGTACGATGAAAAAATTTGAGCAAAGAAAAAAATAACAGCTTATATTACTTGTTGGGAATCAAACCCTTTGCCGTTGTAAAACAATAAGCACCTTCAGCTTTATGCTCTACCCACAGTGTTGCAAGATCAAGCATATATAAAAGTCTGAGCAATTATATTACTTAAGTTCATTAAGTGAAATATCTGCAAATAAGTCAACTTTCTTCCGATGCTGATATTGTGTTATTGGTACCAATTCCAATACCGATACTGCCGTGATCTTTATGTGGGTGCACCTCTACTGGTACTTTGTATAGCAGATCCAAGAAAGAAAACTGATGTATATATATATATATATATATGCAACACAGACGGTCCTACTTTAGCCACAGAATTAATTATTTGTAATCAACCCAGCAGCTAATAGCTACTATATGCTATTGAGGAAGGATGATTGTTTTATTGTTGAGTTTCTTATGGTGCATGCGTGGCAATAAGAAGTGAGAGTGTTTGATCACATTGTCATAAATGTGCTTAACTCTTACAAACACTGTATACCGTACTATAGGGATTACAAATTACTGAAAGTGAAATAATTGATGTTTTTTATACACTGTATGAAATTTCAGATTGATAAATTTGGCAAAGCATTATGTATCTAAATGGGCTCACCAACAGAACAAAATGATGTAGCTAGCTATTATAGCTAGACTGCTGATATAGTGTCTAGATCATGCATGAAATCATTATTATACCAAGCAACTTGGCAGGACAATTCAGAGTTTGTCAATTTACCACGCAGCCACTTTTAATTTCAAGGACTTAGTCATTAAGTCTCAGTCCTTGAAATTAGGTTAGGTAACAGACCTGCAGTGCTTGTCACTGTAAAGTGTTAATAATATATACTTTAGGTTTAAGGAAGAAGACCCATCCCTCCTGGAGGAAGACTGAGTGTGGCCCTGACTAGACATTGGGTGACCTCCTGGGATTGGAGGGATTGTTTTCCTTACTTTGGCCCCTTTTCTGTTATACCTTTTCAGTCATTAAGTCAAGTCACCAAGTCAAGTCATTAAGTCTAAGTCCTTGAAATTAGGTTAGGTAATCTTAAGGCTGCAGCACATGTTGCTGTCAGACCTTCAGTGCTGGTCACTGTAAAGTGTTAATAATAATAATAACAATAATAACAACAATAATATTCAGAAAATGTGGTCTGTAAGAGCATCTGTGGCTCCTGTTATCATTGGTTCCCTTGGCTCTATTCCTGAAGGTTTAAAAGATCAACTACAAACATTACAGATTTATCATGCTAACCTCATCCCGAAGATGCAGAAGAGTGTCTTACTGAGTTCCTGTCATATTTTACGTCGGTTTGTGACAGAACATTAAAATCCTAACCTTTTGGCTAAAGTGTGGGATATAACTTATTTTTTACATCTAGTTGTAATTCCAGCATTGCTGTGTGTATATTTAATAGTAATAATAATAACAACAATAATAATAATAATAATATAGTACACAAAAGCTGATTGGTAAGTAAAGTTTGTCACAGTCTTGCCATATGTACGTAGACTCTAGTCTTGTGAACCAAACTTCATTGTGGTCAATAAACTACAAGCCACCTGACTAATTTGGGCTGTCCGAATAATAGAGGTGCGGATAAGGGAGGTTCCATCGTAGCTATATCAATAATGTCTCAGGATATGTGTAGAGCTGAGATCAACTATCAAAGGAATCATCTATGATGGGTTCCTTGCATGATCTCTTTTTATACCCACTACAAAGTTAGATATGGACCCACCTACTATGACCCTAACTGTGACATTGAGTTCACCTGCAAATTAAGTATGCAGTGTTAGGGGTAACGTAGTACTTGTACACTAAAACATGATGTATTTCCAAACATCTTTTACACCCTCACAGGCAAGGTGTCAAAGGCATCATACAAAGCCAATGCAAATGACTATTGCATATATTACAAAGTTTAGATGAAAGCACAAGAAGTGGAGCCTAAAGGTTGCTGTTTACCTATTTGGTGGCTTGTTTATCTTTAATAATGATAATAATAATAATAACTACCACTTGGTTGCTAGCATTTTTACAGCCCAGGTAAGTGACCATGAATGCCCTGTAGTGACTTCCACCTCTGCCAACTAATTACATAGCATTAACTGATAGCTTTTAGTTAGTCACTTTAGCACGTTAGCATGTTATTCTTAGTTACGGACATTTCTGAGATACGGACAGTAGTATGTACCAGACAGCCCAGACAAGAGAGGTTCCACTGTAGTACATAATTATAAATAAGTTATTGATGTACGAAGATACTGCTCCTTGTCCCTCTTAGTGCTCAGCAGAACATAATATTATATAGAAGTATTTTGTTGGCAATTAAACACACCTTAAAGTCTCAAGTGTTAATTTTGCTAACATCTGTAGTGCTTGAAAATGTACACAGTGGGTAGTGGATGCAAGATTTGGTAAGCATTACATTGTCTAAAATGAGAATGACATTTTCTATTATGTATGTGACTAACCTAGCTCTGAATGTCTCCATGAATCGTGAGCACATTAATTGAGTTAGTGGAATGATATCAACACTGGCCTCCCTGTTGTTATACCAGCTTTCATGCATTAATTGTATGGCTTTTATTCACTTATTTATATAGGTTATAGGTAAGTTGTGACTTTATTTGGTTACATAGTTCATTTGGCAGAATTAAGATGATTACCCTATAATGTGATTCTTAAAAAGGCATAATCAGTGAAGCACATTGTATCCATTAATTGCAGTTTTTGTTGTCAGCCTAGAGTACTTTTGTTTTAGTGCTGTTATAGCAAGCCTAGGTTTATGCTTGTTACTAGTGATATAGCATATACTGGTATTCTGTGCAAAGAGTTATGAATATACAATTACAATGTTATGAAATTCAGTTCTGTAAAGATTACAATCAAAAGTGCCTCTACCTTACAGGCTATAAGTTTATTAACAGCCAGTATGAGTATGTACAGCAAGCTAGCTGCAGTGAAAGTATTCACAGTGTTTACAATTTGTGCTTACGTGTGTTTGTATAATTCAGAACATGCTGGGGGTCCTAGGATCTTACACTTTAAAATGTAGGCTTCAAGTTTTCACAGTCAGAGACCCACCTTTCACATAGACCACATTTTAAACTTTATCTCAGTCACCAGTGAAAATTTTGAAACAATCAGTATTTAATCTGCTGTGATACTGACAAACATCAAGTGAAGAGTGGGTAGCAACCTACCTCACTGACCGTGCTTAAGTGCCATATCAATACATGCTTGTGAGGTGAATTCATTAACTGCATCTTTTACATTATTTTCATCGTCTTTAATTCTAGAACTAACATATGGCAGCTGGGGCACAGCATGAAAGTTGTATTGTATGGCTGCATGTATAAAATATAACTCTTGGGAGCACAAAGTCAATTCTTGGGGGGGGGTTGAGAGTGCAACTTCCAGAAGCTGTAGAATATGTACTATTTAAATAGCTTAAAATTGAAAACAGGTAATGATCCAAATATACACTACAAATTTCCCATAATAATTTTCAAACTTTTTTTTTTACCAGGGGCAGTGTCTCAGGTATCCATTTAGTGCTGGTCACTGTAAAGTGTTAATAGTAACAATAATAAATTTAGCCTTTTTTATATCAGATAGTTTAAATATAGCCACACACTGCTTTTAGCATGTCAATGAACATCAAAAATTAATTATGATATATAGCTTAATAAAACGGTCAGTCAACCTTTGTAATATTAACCTCTTGCTATTATGCCATAAACATTTACATATAAATCAGTGACATTTTCATCCAGTTTTATCGACTGTGTAGAAATGGAGAGGGCAAACATGAAAGATATTGAGAATCATGTGGTGGTGAGATGGGCCCCACAGTGGAGACAGTTAGGTAGACAACTCAATATTGAGGAACATCAGATGAACATCATAGAACATGATCATCCTAACAACTGTGAGGAGTGTTGTAGTAAGATGTTGAGTGACTGGCTAGAACAGAACACATATAATGATACAACATGGGAGGTCCTTATTAGGGCTATTGACAAACTACCTGAAGAAATGGCAGGTATGAATTGCACATGCAAACACAGACGCTTTTTTGCTGCACCATTATTTAGTATGTAATGTTTTTACCTACAGGTACTACTGTAAACATGTTGACAATTGCTAATGCTTCAATCAATCATCTTCGTAAGCAATATATCAGCAATAGGTTTTCCTCTACCGAGGACGACTGGCCTCCTTATCAACCCAAACACTATACAACACTAGCACTCATTCACAACAGTGGTAAATCACCCACTAATGCTGCAGTAATTTCTGACACGCAACAAGTGAGAAATTTTCAGCTTGATTTGGTATCACAAACAGTTGAGAATGATGGAAAACATTCCAAAGCAACTAAAAATATATCTGATATCTTTGCATCTATCACAACCACAGATGGATCTACCATAGTGCCTAATATGATTCTTATAGAAGGTGCACCTGGAATAGGTAAAACTGTTCTGGCAAAGGAAATTGCATTTCAGTGGGCTAAAAATCAATTGCTGACCACTAAAAAGCTTTTCTTCTTAATATTTCTGCGTGAATGCAATATGAATAATTTAACATCTACTGAAGGATTTTTACAGTACATTGTGAAAAGTAATGAAATGGTTGGCTGTCTTACAAAGTATCTCCTTCAAACAGAGGGCAAAAATCTTGTAATTGTTCTTGACGGATACGATGAAATGTCTGATGAGGACAGAAGAAAATCTTTCATTGCAGATATAATCTATCGCAGGGTATTTCCAAAATGTTGCTTAGTGATTATGTCTCGGCCTACAGCTTCATCACATCTTCATAACCATGTAGACTGTAGAGTAGAAATAGTTGGCTTTGCTGAAGAAGACAGACTTGATTATATCAAAAAAGCTTTGCAAGGTAAGGATGATCAAGTTGACACTCTTCAACAATTTTTGCAGTCTAATCCTACAATCAATGCACTTTGTTATACTCCTTTGAACATGACCATATTACTTTGTCTTACAGAAGGTGGTACAACAACATTACCAAAAACCCAAACAGAAATGTACAAAGCATTCATTGAAATAACAATTCGACATTTCCTTCGAAAAGCAAATGAAAAAAATGTTGCAGACATCTGCTGCATCTCTGATTTGCCATTTCCACATTGTGAAGTGTTCAAAGAACTAGCACAACTTGCTTTTGATGCCTTGCAAACTGATACAATAGTATTTACTTTAGCTGAAATTAGATCATTCTGTCCTAATCTGACTAAAGAATCAGTCAACTGGAGTGGTCTTGGGTTGCTTAAAGCTACTCAGTACTTTGATATCCAAGCCAATCGTGAAGAGGTAATATTTCAATTTCTTCATTTGTCAATTCAAGAATACATGGCAGCATATCACATCTCTACACTACCACATAAAAAACAAATTGCTTTGCTTAAAAAGACCTTTTGGGACCAACACTACTACAACACTTGGACTATATATGTAGGCATAACTGGTGCTGCTTCCTTTGCATTAAAACATTTTCTATCTGGTAGCACAATACAATTGCTTACTAAAATATCTTCAACTTTTAGCATTTCTAGTAAACTGCTAAATAACAAAATCAAATGTCTGCATTTATTTCATTGTCTTGAGGAAACTAAAAACAAAGACGCTGCAACATTGGTTGGAAGGTTTCTCCAAGATCAAGCAGTTGATCTTAGTAATCAAACATTGCTTCCCAGCGATGTTAACACTCTTGCATATTTTCTTTGTAGGTCTATTACTAAACAGTGGAAGACACTTAACCTGTCAAAGTGTAGTATTGGAATCACAGGCTGTGATTTTCTATGTAAGAGGTTCTTGGATAAAGATAATCGTGATATCATTAGTGTTAAAATGGTTGACTTTTCTTACAACCAATTGACATTTTCCAGTTTGCTTAAATTGTTTGATTTATTCAAATCTTGGCATACATCAGAAGTGATCATTACTGACGATGCTATTCTTAGTCATACTACCCACAACAAGTTGTTTGCTTCGGTTGAAAAGAATTTTATAGAATGTAAGAATCAAAATGTCATAAACCTGCTTGTTGTTGGATCATTTCTTTACATTAATAACTTGGAGGAGAAAAGGGTGCTTAATCTTCTGTCGAGTTTAGCAGAGATGAAAAGTGTGTATCTCATACAATGTAGATGGGACCCAAATGCCACCGAAGTTCAAGAATGGTATGCTGCATTGATCAAACAAAAAATCAATAAACTTCATATAGTTGGCAATCGCACTTCTGGCAGTTTTATTTCAGCACTTGTAAGTGTGTTATCCAGTCAGCATAAGCCTATCAATCTGTTTATTCATGATCCCTTTCTATCTGATGTAATTGCTTATGGCTTGGTGGATTTTTCTTTACCAAGTGAGAGCACTTCTGATGTAAGGCTTGTCTTTAGCAGGGACAAGATCCAAGGAGTTGTCATCACACGTTCACTGAGTAATGAAATATCACCCTTGGAATTACTGAATCTTGGTGCATGTGTTAGGAGTTTTAATCACTTAAGAATGTGCTCATGGAAGGAAAATATGCACATCTGCAGCAACATTGGTAAATTTGCTTTGGACAACTTATTTGAGCACATTGTGTACAATAGAACTTGCAGCTGTCACTTACAAATTACATTAGTTGAAGGTAATACCTTATTTGCCACTAAAACTACAGTGGAAGATATTGCTACAGTGATTACACCTAATCAAAAATTGATGATGTTTTTGTGTGACTGTAACTTACATGTTTCTCAGTTTAAAACAGAAAATATATTTGCCCATTGTGTTTCACTTTATATTGTCAACAGCTGCTTGAGTGAATATACCACAGTCTTGTCTGTCACTGGAGCTTTAATACAAGAATTGTTCATACACGGCATTATTAACATTAGTACAAGTGACTTGGTGAGGTTTATAACAAACTATTCTGACAACGTTTCAGCACTGGTGGTTACAAATGGTATGTTGATTGGACACAATCCTACTGCTAAGCAGATTGCACTAGCATTCCAGTTGGAACCATCAATAACTGCATGGAAGTTACCAAACTGTCAAGTTGCTGCTGATGTATTTTATCAGTTAATGGGTCAGTTGACAGTCATTCCTAATAGTTGGACTGAATTAGATTTTGAAGGATGTAATATTACCGACGCTGAATGCAAAATTGCCCATCACTATCTCACTATTCATGGTGCATATTCAACAGTGAAGACATTAAACATATCATCTAATCGGTTAACGATTGCAGTGATACCTACGCTTGTAAGCATCATTTTAATTTGGAAGGTTCAAAAGTGTTTTCTTGATGGAATTGACAAAACTTTCTATATCAACTTCATTAAAGGACTTCAAAAGGCTTTGTGCTTAACTAATAGGCCAGATAAAATTTCTCTTTCAGTTATTAGCTATAGTTATGCAAGCTGCTTCATGTACAATGTAAACTGGAATGAAATGCCAATACTCAGCAGCCATGTTAGAGATGTGTACATAGTCAGTTGTCATATTCCATCTGTAGAGCAGAAGAAGGTGAAGTTTTGGCTGAAAAGAACCAATTTATTGAAAGTATGTGTGACTAGAAGTACCCTGTGCAAATCATTTTTAATTGTACTTTTTAAAAAATACAGAAGCTCCAATGTAGAAGTAACAATTTGTGATACCAATGTCTCTGATGGAGCTGATACAATTTATGATTTAATAGCAAATAAATACATTCTTCATCTTGCAAGTATGAACTTTTTGATGTTAACAGACAACAACATCTGTGGCTTCAACTTGACACACTATCAGTTACATTTGCTATTACATGCTACAAAACAAAATGCTTATAGTGTGGTTCACTGCCTTGTGCAGATAGTGCAACGATTAAACTCTGTAAACCAAACTGAATTGTTTGTCATTCACAATGGACACTTAAAGACGATTCATTTTGTTGGGAAAGAATTTCATGTGTACCACACTTCACATAGTATAGTAGATGCCATGTGTAATAATGTTACAACTTTAACAAGATTTGGGATCGATAACTATTGTATTAGTGATGCAACTGCAAGTGGTGTAGCAGCTATTCTGTCTTGCAGCAGGAATATAAGAGAGGTATTCTTAAATAACAATAAGCTCAAAGCTAGTGGTTCTGCAATAATCTGTAGGGCATTGAAAAAGATTACCTCACTAACCAAGCTTTATTTCAGCAGAAACACTATTAATGATGAAGCAGCGCATGATATGGCTACTGTACTGTCTCAAAACACCCAAATTGAAGAACTGGATCTCAGCAACAACAAGATGAATATACCTAGCACTGCACAGATCATAACCAGTTTAACTACTAAACATGTGAATTTAAAAGTACTAAAAATGGCTAATAGCAAGGTTAACAGTGTAGCAGCAAGATTAATGGGAGATATAATTGGAAATAATTACCAGCTGCAACAGCTTGACCTGAGTGGAAATCATCTTCAAGCATTTGATTGTGCAGCAATCTTCAGAGCACTACTAAACATTTCAGCATTAAACAAGCTTTTTCTGAGTGACAATTACATTACTGATTTAGAAGCAGATGTCTTAGCAATGGTTTTGTCTAGAAATACTCAAATACAGGAACTTGACATTAGCAATAATAAACTTACAACAACAGGTGCAACAAAAATTGCAAAAGCAATGAAAGTTTTCTTAAATTTGAAAATATTAAAAATGGCTTGCAGTAGCATTAACTTAATAGCAGCAAAACTCATAGCAAGTGTTCTTTGGTACAGCAAATTGCAAGAACTTGATTTGGGTGGAAACGATCTTCAAAGTACAGGTTGTGAAACAGTTTGCAAGGCATTGCAAAATATTTCAACAATAAACAAGTTGAATCTCAGTAACAATGGAATTACTGATGAAGCAGCAGATGACATAGCAACGGTTTTATTAAATAACGGACAATTAAATGACATTGATGTGAAAGGAAACTATTTCCAAGCTAACAGTGTTGCTAAATTTGCGAAAGCCTTAAGAAGTACTTCGGTGTTAAATAAATTATATATGGGAAACAATAACATCAGTAATGAAGCAGTAGATGATATAGCAGATATTCTATCACATAATACTCAAATGCAAGAACTTGAGCTACAAATGGGCAGCCTTTCACCAGTTAATTGCATGAAATTATCAAATTCACTGCACCATTCTTCAACATTACAAAAACTCATTATAATAAACAGTAATATTACTAGTGAATCAGCAGGCAGTATAGCAGCTGTTTTGTCTCGTAACACTCAACTGCAAGAGTTGAACCTGGACGGAAATTTTCTACAATTAGAAGGTACCAGAAAAGTTCTACAAGGTTTGAAGAACACCACAACCTTGGTTAGGTTAAGTCTACGGAACAACCACTGTACATCAAAGGCAACTGATGACATCACACATGTTGTATCTCAAAACACTAGACTACAAGAGCTTATGCTAAAAGGAAATGATCTTGAAGTGCAAGATGCTCTGTATATTGCAAAAGCATTTTGGAAAATTTCATCATCATCGAATACAGATTTAGAGAATATAATAGGAATCAGTGAAATGTTGTAATAGATTTTTGATTGAGCTAGTATTTGCAATACTAGACACACCCATACATATAACTACATGCACAGTCTGTCACACATAAAAAATTGTATGCACACACACACACACACACACACACACACACACACATACTCACACACGCACACAATTTTAGGTTTATTGAATGTAGTTTACTATATGTATGAAACTAATGCACATACTGTACCTTCTTGTATCTGCACAGTTTGGTGATATATAATAGATAATGTTTATTTTCTTGCAAGACTATTGAACAACACCCATTGGCAAAGAACATATTGTATTGGTATGTGTTGGCATGCACTTGTCACACTCAAAAAGAACCATGATAGCTATATGTGAACACATGTTATAAAAAAATTATAATTTTGGTGACACAATGGATACGAGTCATGCAATTAAGCATCAAATTCCAGAAAAAAATTTTACCCATCCCTGCGACAGCAACAACAATACCTGTAATGTAACTGGAATGCAGCCAGCAAATGTCTCACCTCTATATAGTATATAGATAATATATTGTCAGTACATTTCCCTTTTTCTTATTCCATATATTCAATACCAATTATCAGTTATCACCAAACAATAGAGTTGCAATCAACATTTCTTCAGACCATCAATCATCACAGGCATTACTTTGATTAATAGTTAACTCATGATGATGTGCTTGGACAGGTATTTAATGCTTCCCTGCAAAAATCAACTGTGCTGGCTGTGCTAGCTTAGCTCTATGTGAGCATTAGTTTCTCAGTAAATTCTCACCAAGTAAGAGTCGGTTATAGAAACCTGGTGATGAATAGCAGCAAACAACATTAATTATCTCCTTCTATAGTCAAGTAAAAATGAAACCATAGTTGGAGTTATTATATTGGACTAAGTATAATTATATGCAAGTGAGGCCACAGGTAAGGTGTCGGCTGAAATGTGCACCGGGTATTTACTGTTGAGCATGACACGTTGAAACCCTACAGCTTTTGTAAAGTGGCATGGTACTTAGGCACATATTCCAGAGGTTTACAATTTGAAATTCATTATATAGATGACACAGTTTATAAAGATCTCCCTCCCTCCTCTCACATAAGAGCTTGGCAGTTGCAGGACTCTTGTCTGAAAACATCACATTGCAGATGCATTTGGTGTATATTACACTGTATATCACAATAACAGTGATAGATCCAGAGGGGGAATGCAGGGGCGGATCCAGGGGGGGGGGGGGGGGGGCTTTGGGGGCTGAAGCCCCCCCCCCCTTCATATTTAGGCTTTACTTGATCAATATGCTGAGTATTATAATGGAAGTTTGTCTTAGCATAATTATATGATCACTAATAATACAAATACTAAACCACCTTATAAACATCTTTCCAAGGTATTATCAGTGGATTTATGCTAAAGTTTATGCAACAAGGACCCGGATCAGCATTTGAGGTGTACAAGATCGAGATACTCTAATAGAGCAGTCAGCTAACTACTCTAATAGAACATTCACTGGAAACATGTAGTTGGTTCTGTTATGGAATTTTTCCAAATCTACCTGCACCTATACATACAATGAAGTGCATTGGTCTGTTTAAAGGGCTTCATTCATCAACTTGTGTAGTTAATATGTATGGCAATACTTAATTCAGGTACACAATTTCCATTGAAAGTGCTCTCAGATTCAATCTTGTATTGTTCAAATTTCAAAATTTTCCACTTTCAACATTATTATTCTAACATGCACCTATTCAGTGTTGTGCAATTGTGAGAGGGATGCATCATGTATTTGGTTGTCTGTATCTACCCAAACTTTTCCATTAGCAAAATGCTTCAGAGAGCCATACCTATAATCTAAAGGCAGTATATAAAATATCTACGGGCAGAAAATATTATGAATTTTATGTGGAAATGTCTCCAAATTGCAGTATTTTAGCATCTATTTTTCAAAATTTTCCTGGGGGGGCATGCCCCCAGACCCCCCTAGTTCCAGCATGCAAAGCATGCTGGGAAGTGTACTTCACACACCTCTACCCAAGAGATTAGTACCTTGAGTTAGCCCCCCCCCCCTTTTATAAATCCTAGATCCGCCCCTGGAATGTGCCCCTTCTGCCCCATCCCCAAAATTGAAGATTGTATACAGAAGATTAAGATACTCTAATAGAGCAGAAATACTCTGATAGAACAGTCACTGCATGTAACACTACTAAGAATCCTATGAAAACTTGCATTTGCAGCACCAACCCATTGGCACACTAAAGCTATGTAGCTTGCTAGCATTTGTTTTGCAAATTAAATTCACTTGGTCCTTTGTATGTCATTCTTATGACAATTTTTGTATGTCATTCTTACGACAATTTAATTTAGGCTAATGGCTGAACTCATGACTGTACCTGTGTAAGCTTTGGGGGCTGTGCCCCCAAGACCCCCTGCTTTATATCCAGGTCATGGTGCACCCCTATGTCAAACACTGGATCCGCCCCTGCATAACATACATATCATATACACATCCATATTTGTGCCAGATTCCTTGGGTGAAAGGTAATCATTAAATGATTTCCTTTCTGTGGCCTTGAATGTCAATTAGACTGGGAGAGACTGATATTCATGATAGCCCTGCCCCAAATATCTTGCTCACCCAGGTGTCTGTCACAAAAACTCTGGTCCTAATATTTTGGCCTACAATCTAAAAAATAAGTTTGTTCAACAGCTTTCGAGGCCTTGTACACTTACCAAACCCTATACATACAGCTATAGCATGTGAGGTTTACAATATCTGATTCAGTAAGAGCAGCAGTCAATTGAATGTTTGAGCAACTGGTGTAGTAACAGTAAGGTCAGTGGGCAACATTAAATAATTAATTTAAAATTTTTAAGGAAAATGATTTGCAATGACTACATGTGTATAATTGAAGTGCTATACTATTATAAATATTTAGTAGGGTAGATATACCAAATAGCAAGAGTAGATATAAAAATAGCAAGAGCAGATATAACAAATAGCAAAATCCAATTTCAAGAATATAGAACTTAACAATCCAGTGTAAGCTTGAAGGCACAAATTGTAAGCAGTATAGTCCTGTGCTACATATTATATTTGGTTAGCAAATAGTTCAACAAGAACAATGTCACAAATTTCTAATTTTGTGGACAAACTTCCTTATTACTGGATGTGTTTTACATGTCATTTTTGTTACTCCAACAAGGAAGAATGGGTTGAGAGGTTAGAATAGTAATCAACCAATCAATCAATCAATCAATCAATCAATCAATCAATTGATTGATCTACTGGAGTGAACTAGTATAGAGACTGCACAAAAAAGCTTTCTATAATATGCCCCATCTGTGGCTAAAAGAACTATTTTTTTTATATTGTCAGTATTGTCCAAACAGTTAAAGTGAAGAGAGAGCTTGTGTAGCAAAATGCCAGCAAAGGGGAACATACTCCTCCAGGATTTTTTTTTGAAAAATGACTGATCTGGAAACATTTGAGAAAAATGATTGGAAGTACGTAATTTCAAGAAATAGTTTGCTGAAGGAGATGAAATTTTTACAAAAGTAATATGTATAAATGGAAACTGTTTTAGCAGCCACCTGCATAGAAAGGTCACCTCTCTATAGGGGGCAATTATAAATACCCCAGATGACACATCTATACACTACAATCTGCCTGTCAAAAGTAGTTTTGGCTCGAAGGTGACTGGCTTAGATAGGTTCCACTGGTTACAAGCCACAGTTGGGTTTGAGAACAATTTTTAGAATAAACATTATTTTATTAGATTTCAAGTCAAATTTAATTTTAATAGTGGATTGTAAAAATGGGAAAAGTTTAAAAAGTAACTATATATGGCTGCAGGTTCGAGGCTACCTATGGATTTTTTCTGCTTTCTGCAACTTTTCAAACACACCTTATGTAGCTAATGTCTTTGAGCAGGCTGTAGGACCAGGTGTCCTACAGATCTTCAGCACTTGTGCTGTAAAGCATTAATAAATAAATAAAAATAAATATAGGTTGGATAGTAAGGCAATTTTTAATCAAATAGTGGACCACAAAAAACCATCCCTGTAGTTGAAGAGTTTTCAGCAGTAATTGTAAACAAGCTCAGTATATAACAGTGACACTCCATTTTTCAGCTGATGCACTAAATGAGTTTCGATATCAAGCAACTAATTAAAACCATCGTAAATGTGTTTGAGTTGCAGTTTTGTAGTGATTATTGCATTTTTAGGTTTTCAGTTGATTCAGCAATTGGAACAATTTCACTGACTCAAACAATAATTGGACAGGGCTACTTTACATTGAAATAAAATTCCTTCTCCTGAAATTTATAATGATATGTACCACTCTGCGTGGGCAGTTCAAAGGCACCGCCAGTGCCATAATTTGTATATTGCACTGCTGCAGACCACAGCGAGTGCATTATAACCAAGAGTAAATAATGGAAGAGAGAGTATCCAACTGCCATATACTGCATCAAAAATGAGCATGTCAAGTAGAGAAGCCATCCTGTAGTGCTTTCAAAGGCAGTGTTGAATGAAGTAATAAACACCTGCTAGCTCAGACTGTTTGAAGTGTCCAGGCATGATTTGAAGTCAAACAGTCTGAGCTAGAAGGTGTTTATTACTTCATTCAACACTGCCTTTGAAAGCACTACAGGATGGCTTCTCTACTTGACGTGCTCATTTTTGATGCAGTATATGGCAGTTGGATACTCTCTCTTCCATTATTTACTCTTGTTATAACTTATAACGCACTGGTTGCGGTTTTGTAGACCTCAACGAGTGCATTATAAGTTATAATGCACCGACCGCAGTGCAATATACAGATATTGCACTGGCTGCGGTTTTGTGCAGCATAGCACAAGTGTCGGTGGCGAAGACCACTACGACACCTCACCTAATAGGTGGAAAGACACTACACAGATCACTCGAATTCTTTTATAGCCTGACATGTAAAGGTCGATTGTGGGCCATAACGTCACCAATACGTATAATGTTTACAAGCAGCCAATGGCGATCGAAAAAGCCAACGCGGGTGGCCACAACTCTGGTCTACATATATATATAAACGTACTTATACACCTTACTAGTCTGGTGCCATCTTAGCCCAGATTAAACTGTAGTCCACTTCGACAATGACTCAATAAAACAAATATATTCTAAATAATACTAACCTTTACGTTCGATTGTGGTAACCAGTTTTTTCATGCCTCCAGATTCGAGTTTAGCCAGTGTGAATAGTAAGAATTAGACTAGTATCGTTTAGTAGTTAGGTTTTGTTTACTTAAACCGTCTATTTAGCTGTTTTTTTCGCTCGAGAGAATCACTATGGCGATTAGTCTGGTGCTTAGTCTATATGGCACGCTGGCATGCTGAGCATTACATGATAGAGTGGAACAGCGAATGCAGGTTAGTGATCAAGACACACGGTAGTGTGTCGTGCGGCCCAAGAAGCCGGCGCGCCACACCGTGAGTATATTGACAGGAAGAACGAAAACGTCATTTTCACACCTTTGTATCTCGGTGATCACTTATCTGATTGGAACCAAATTTGCTACACAGTTGCCCGCCAGCCAAGGGAGTCTACATTCCAAATTTGAAGGAAATCGCTCCAGCCATTTCCGAGATACGAGCTGCCAAAGTTTCGTTTTTTTTTCTTCGTTTTTTTTTCTTCTTCTTCTTCGTCTTTTCGCACACTTGCAAAAATTGCTGTAACTCGCAAACGCGTACTACGATCGCCTTGAAATTTGGCACACAGAAAGGGAGTCCAAAGGCGAATCCTAGCATCAACTTTGGTACAAATCCGATGAATGGTTCAGGAGTTATGACCGATTATTCGCGTAAAACAAGATCGATTTGTTGTCACGCCTACAGGGTAAACCGCTTCATGGAATGAGTTGAAAATTGCTATGTAGATGGAGTAACCATCGTAGGAGTGCCTTTTGGTGGTTTGAAAGGAATCGAGATAAAGACCATGGAGATATGACACAAAACCCAACCTGTGTCACAATTACGCGATCGATTTTTTATAAATATAAAAGTATTAGTTTTCACGCCTACTAGGCAAACCGCTTAGAGCAATGAGCTGAAAATCGGTGTATAGCTGGAATAATCTTCATTGAAAGTCCTTGCAGTAGTACAGAAGAATCGGATTACAAACCACTGAGTTATGATTCGAAAGCCAACTCCGTGTAGCAAATGCGAGATCGAGATACTCTAATAGAACAGTCACCCTAATAGAGCATTCGGCTAATTTATTTATTCCATTATAGAATTTTATTACATCACAAGTTATTCTGTAGGGAGTTCAGCTGCAAACAGTTAATCTTATAGACAGTTCAGCAAGAAGACAGTCACCATGTGGAGAGTTAAGCAAATATATCACTATAGAGATTCAGAACATTACAAGTCACACTGAAGAAAGTTCAGCTATAAACAAGTCATGCACTGTGTAGAGAATTCAGCTACAATTAAGTCACTCTCTAGAGAATTCAGTTACACATAATTCAGCTACACACAAGTCACTGTGGAGAGAGTACAGCTACAAACAAATTACCCTTTAGAGTGATCAGCTACAAACAAAAAACACTTTGCAGGGTGTTCAGCTGCAACAAATCAACCTTTAGAGCGATCAGCAATGAACAAATCAACACAAATCTACCTGTAGAGAGATAAGCTAGAAACAAATCACCCTGTAGAGAGTTCAGCTACAAAAAATCACCCTGTAGAGAGAAACTAGACACAATGTAAGGAGTTCAGCTACAAGCAATCACCCTGTAGAGAGTTCAGCTAAAACAAATCAACCTGCAGAGAGATCAGCTACAGACAAATCACCTTATAGAGAGTTTAGCTACAAACAGATTACATGTAGAGAGATCGGCTACAAACAAATCAACCTGCAGAGAGATCAGCTACAGACAAATCACCTTATAGAGAGTTTAGCTACAAACAGATTACATGTAGAGAGATCGGCTACAAACAAATCAACATGCAGAGAGATCAGCTACACACAAATCAACTTGTAGAGAGATCAGCTAAAACAAATCAACCTGCAGAGAGATCAGCTACAAACAAATCACCTTATAGATAGTTCAGCTACAAACAAATTACCTTGTAGAGAGATCGGCTACAAACAAATCAACCTGCAGAGTGATCAGCTACACACAATTCAACTTGTAGAGAGATCAGCTACAAACAAATCACCCTGTAGAGAGATCAGCTAGAAACTACACACAATTTAAGGAGTTCAGCTACAAGCAAATCACCCTGTAGAGAGTTCAGCTACAAACAAACCAACCTGTAGAGCGATCAGCTAGAAACAAATTACCCTGAAGAGAGGTCAGCTACAAGAAATCACCCTGTAGAGATATCAGCTAGAAACAAATCACCCTGAAGAGAGGTCAGCTACAAAAAATCACCTTGTAGAGAAATCAACTACAAACAAAACACTTTGCAGAGAGTTCAGCTACAAACAAATCAACCTTTAGAGCGATCAGCAACAAACAAATCAACCTGTAGAGAGATAAGCTAGAAACAAATCACTCTGTAGAGAGTTCAGCTAAAACAAATCCATCTGCAGAGAGATCAGCTATGTACAAATCACCCTGTAGAGAGATCAGCTAGAAACTACACACAATTTAAGGAGTTCAGCTACAAGCAAATCACCCTGTAGAGAGATCAGCTAGAAACTACACACAATTTAAGGAGTTCAGCTACAAGCAAATCACCCTGTAGAGAGTTCAGCTACAAACAAACCAACCTGTAGAGCGATCAGCTAGAAACAAATTACCCTGAAGAGAGGTCAGCTACAAAAAATCACCCTGTAGAGATATCAGCTAGAAACAAATCACCCTGAAGAGAGGTCAGCTACAAAAAATCACCTTGTAGAGAAATCAACTACAAACAAAACACTTTGCAGAGAGTTCAGCTACAAACAAATCAACCTTTAGAGCGATCAGCAACAAACAAATCAACCTGTAGAGAGATAAGCTAGAAACAAATCACTCTGTAGAGAGTTCAGCTAAAACAAATCCATCTGCAGAGAGATCAGCTATGTACAAATCACCCTGTAGAGAGATCAGCTAGAAACTACACACAATTTAAGGAGTTCAGCTACAAGCAAATCACCCTGTAGAGAGATCAGCTAGAAACTACACACAATTTAAGGAGTTCAGCTACAAGCAAATCACCCTGTAGAGAGTTCAGCTACAAACAAACCAACCTGTAGAGCGATCAGCTAGAAACAAATTACCCTGAAGAGAGGTCAGCTACAAAAAATCACCCTGTAGAGATATCAGCTAGAAACAAATCACCCTGAAGAGAGGTCAGCTACAAAAAATCACCTTGTAGAGAAATCAACTACAAACAAAACACTTTGCAGAGAGTTCAGCTACAAACAAATCAACCTTTAGAGCGATCAGCAACAAACAAATCAACCTGTAGAGAGATAAGCTAGAAACAAATCACTCTGTAGAGAGTTCAGCTAAAACAAATCCATCTGCAGAGAGATCAGCTATGTACAAATCACCTTATAGATAGTTCAGCTAGAAACAAATTACCTTGTAGAGAGATCGGCTACAAACAAATCACCCTGCAGAGAGAACAGCTACAAACTAGACACAAAGTATGGAGTTCAGCTACAAGCAAATTACCCTGTAGAGATTTCATCTACAAACAAATCAACCTGTAGAGCAATCAGCTAGAAACAAATCACCCTGAAGAGAGGTCAGCTACAAAAAATTACCCTGTAGAGAGATCAGCTAGAAACAAATCACCCTGAAGAGAGGTCAGCTACAAAAAAATCACCCTGTAGAGAGATCGGCTACAAACAAATCAACCTGCAGAGAGATCAGCTACACACAAATCAACTTGTAGAGAGTTCAGCTACAAACAAATTACCCTGTAGAGAGATCGGCTACAAACAAATCAGCCTGTAGAGAGTTCAGCTAAAACAAATCAACCTGCAGAGAGATCAACTACAAACAAATCACCTTATAGAGAGTTCAGCTACAAACAAATTACCCTATAGAGAGATCGGCTACAAACAAATCAACCTGCAGAGAGATCAGCTACACACAAATCAACTTGTAGAGAGATCAGCTACAAACAAATCACCCTGTAGAGGGATCAGCTAGAAACTACACACAATGTAAGGAGTTCAGCTACAAATAAATCAACCTGCAGAGAGATCAGCTACAAACAAATCACCTTTTAGACAGTTCAGCTACAAACAAATTACCTTGTAGAGAGATTGGCTACAAACAAATCAACCTGCAGAGAGATCAGCTACACACTTGTAGAGAGATCAGCTACAAACAAATCACCCTGTAGAGAGATCAGCTAGAAACTAGACACAATGTAAGGAGTTCAGCTACAAGCAAATCACCCTGTAGAGAGTTCAGCTACAAAAAATCACCTTGTAGAGAGATCAACTACAAACAAATCAACCTTTAGAGCGATCAGAAACAAACAAATCAACCTGTAGAGAGATCAACTAGAAACAAATCAACCTGCAGAGTTATCAGCTACAAACAAATCAGCTTGTAGAGAGATCAGTTACACACAAATCAACCTGTACAGAGATAAGCTAAAAACAAATCAGAGTTCAGCTAAAACAAATCAATCTGCAGAGAGATTAGCTACATACAAATCATCTTATAGATAGTTCAGCTACAAACAAATTACCTTGTAGAGAGATCGGCTACAAACAAATCACCCTGCAGAGAGATCAGCTACACACAAATCAACTTGTATAGAGATCAGCTACAAACAAATCACCCTGTAGAGAGATCAGCTAGAAACTACACACAATGTAAGGAGTTCAGCTACAAACAAATCACCCTGTAGAGAGATCAGCTACAAACTAGACACAAAGTAAGGAGTTCAGCTACAAGCAAGTTACCCTGTAGAGAGTTCATCTACAAGCAAATCAACCTACAGAGCAATCAGCTAGAAACAAATCACCCTGAAGAGAGGTCAGCTACAAAAAAATCACCCTGTAGAGAGATCAGCTAGAAACAAATCACACTGAAGAGAGGTCAGCTACAAAAAAATCACTCTGTAGAGAGATCAGCTAGAAACAAATCACCCTGAAGAGAGGTCAGCTACAAACAAAACACTTTGCAGAGAATTCAACTACAAACAAATCAGCTTGTAGAGAGATCAGTTACACACAAATCAACCTGTCGAGAGATAAGCTAGAAACAAATCACCCTGTAGAGAGTTCAGCTACAAGCAAAACACCCTGTAGAGAGTTCAGCAACAAAGAAACCACCATGTAGAGAGTTCAACTGCAAACAAATCACCTTATAGAGAGTTCAGCTACAAACAAAATCACCCTGTAGAGAGATCAGCTAGAAACTAGACACAATGTAAGGAGTTCAGCTACAAGCAAAACACCCTTTAGTGAGTTCAGCTACAAACAAATCAACCTGCAGTGAGATCACCTACAAAAAGCACCTTGTACAGAGTTCAGCTACAAACAAATTACCCTGTAGAGAGATCGGCTACAAACAAATCAACCTGTAGAAAGATCAGCTACACACAAATCAACTTGTAGAGAGATCAGCTACAAACAAATCACCCTGTAGAGAGATCAGCTAGAAACTAGACACAATGTAAGGAGTTCAGCTACAAGTAAATCACCCTGTAGAGAGTTCAGCTAAAACAAATCAACCTGCAAAGAGATCAGCTACAAATAAATCACTTTATAGACAGTTCAGCTACAAACAAATTACCTTGTAGAGAGATCGGCTGCAAATTAATCAACCTGCAAAGAGATCAGCTACACACAAATCAACTTGTAGAGAGATCAGCTACAAACAAATCACCCTGTAGAGAGATCAGCTAGAAATTAGATACAATGCAAGGAGTTCAGCTACAAGCAAAATCACCCTTTAGTGAGTTCAGCTACAAACAAATCAACCTGCAGTGAGATCACCCACAAAAACGCACTTGTACAGAGTTCAGTTACAAACAAATTACCCTGTAGAGAGATCAGGTAGAAGAATTCACCTTGTAGAGAGTTCAGCAACTAGGGACCCGCCGATTATGCTCATAATTTTACCTATTATGCTATGCTGCACTGCTCAAAAATTTACCTATTATGCTTAAATTTATGCTCAATACTTACCCATTATGCTCAAATTATGCCCAATTATTTATGCCTCAGTTCACATGCTCTGCTAATAATTTCCAATCTATGGATAAATAATAAGTGGCTGAAGCACAAACTTACTTGTCAAAATGCATATCACAGAAAAGATCGATATACTCTAATAGAACAGTCAGCTATGTGATTGTTCTATTAGAGTTACTGACTGTTCTATTAGAGTATATCGATCTTTCTGTGATAGCTATTTTGATAAGCAAGAATTCATACTATTACACAAATATTCTACCTATTATGCTAGCATTATGCTCAATGCTTTCAGACACATATTATGCTCATAATTATGCCAGCATAATCGGCGGGTCCCTATCAGCAACAAAGAAACCACCATGTAGAGAGTTCAGCTGCAAACAAATCACCCAGTAGAAAGATCAGCTATAGAAGAAGTTACCTTGTAGAGAGATCAGTTACAAAGAAACCATCATATAGAGAGTTCAGCTACAAAGAAATTACCCCGTAGAGAGTTCAGCTAGAAGAAGTCACCTTGTAAAGAGTTCAGCTACAAAGAAACCATCATGTACAGAGTTCAGCTACAAAGAAACCACCTGTACACAATTCAACTACAAACAAATCACCCTGTATAGAGATCAGCTAGAAGAAGTTACCTTGTAGATAGTTCAGCTACAACAATTCACCCTGTAGAGAGAGCATCTAGAAGAAGTCACCTTGTAGAGTGTTCAGTTACAAAGAAATTATCATGTAGAGAGTTCAGCTGCAAACAAATCACTCTGTAGAGAATTCAGCTACAATGAAACCGCCATGTAGAGAGTTCAGCCTCATACAAACCACCTTGTAGAGAATTCAACTACAACAAATCACCCTGTAGAGAAGAAGTTACCTTGTAGAGAGTTCAGCTACAAAGAAACCATCATGTAGGAAGTTCAGCTACAAAGAAACCACCATGTAGAGAGTTTAGCTGCAAACAAATCACCTGTAGAGAGTTCAGCTAGAAACAAATCACCCCGTAGAGAGATCAGCTGGACAAAGTCACCTTGTAGAGAGTTCAGCTACAAAGAAACCATCATGTAGACAGTTCAGCTGCAAACAAATCACCCTGCAGAGAGTTCAGCTACAAAAAAAATCACCCTGTAGAGAGTTCAGCTAGACGAAGTCACCTTATAGAGAGTTCAGCTACAAAGAAACCATCATGTGGAGAGTTCGGCTACAAAGACACCACCATGTAGAGAGTTTAGCTGCAAACAAATCACCTGTAGAGAGTTCAGCTAGAAACAAAACACCCTGTAGAGAGACCAGCTAGAAGAGGTTACCTTGTAGAGAGTTCAGCTACAAAGAAACCATCCTGTATATAGTTCAGCTACATTTCAAGTCACCCAGTAGAGAGATCAGCTGCAAAAAAATATCCTGTGGGGCATAATGGGCATGTAATAAATATATGTATATAATTTGTATAATTACTAATAAAATCAAAAATAATTGAAGTACAAAATTCTTCTTTAAGTTCTTTTCTTCTTCCTGTAGTAACGAAAAAAAACACATGGGTTAAAAAGCCCCAAAGCCAGCCATAGGCCGGCTTTGCAGTATACAAATACAAAAAGAAGTGATATCTAATCAAAAACAGCCAAGCTGTAAAAAAAGGTGCGGCCCCCAAAAAGGCCATGGTGAAAAAAGATGTGAAATCCAAGGTGGCGGCCAAGAAATGGCTGTGATGGTAGGTTAATGGTTACATTTTAATAACAACAATTCAGGTGAATTTGGTGCCAAGACCAAGCGGCACAAAATTCACCTGAATTGTCGTTATTAAAATGTAACCATTAACCTACCATCACAGCCATTTCTTGGCCGCCACCTTGGATTTCACATCTTTTTTCACCATGGCCTTTTTGGGGGCCGCACCTTTTTTTACAGCTTGGCTGTTTTTGATTAGATATAATTATCCCATAGCGTACTAGCTTTCAATATCTCAGGTGGCTGCAGTACTGCAGGGGGAACGTCATCGCAACGTCAGGCTTGGTTACCCACAATCGATGTTAGAAACCTGGCCTTTATAAGTGTTACAGCTGTCTTGTGAGACTCTCCCCACCTATTAGGTGAATGGTACATAACAGTTATACAACGTGCACTCGTGCTCTGCCTGTATAAACGCACTTGCCTTCGGGCCTGATGGCCCTCAGGCTCGTGCGTTTATATCAGGCAGAGCACTCGTGGCCGTTGTATAACTATATAATAAACACTTTATACCGTACAAAAGATCCACTGACTGTCCTTAAAAGCCTTGAGCATTGTACATAATAATTTATAAGGAAAGACACTCACTCTTACAGGAGTATATTACAATGACTTAGCACTGTATGTGATGATTTTCGAATTTTTATAATTGTCTGAGAATTGATCACTATTTCATAAATGTACTTGGCTGGGGCTTAAAATACAGTATAAAAGTACTGTTTAAACTACACCTTATTAAGACCACAAACAACTTAAAATAAAATACCATTGCTTAAGAGATGCAGCGTCACTATGGAAAATTGACGATATATAGTTACGCATATAAATTCATGAAATAATCTGACAATAGACCAATTGTTAATGTAAATGTGTAGTTAGGACAAAATGTTATAAATCAAAGTCAGTACTCCTTCTGAATATCCACGGTGATATACCTGAAGTTGTATATCTCACCATTGTCATCATCTGCATATATATCTAAGGTGAGGCCTTCACTTGGCTTCAACTTAGCATCATAATGATCAGAAGTAGTGTAGCTACCCTCATGGGCTGTAGCAGTAACACACCCACCCCATTTCTGCTTGGTACTGAACAAGAAATCGAATTCTTGTGGAACTGGATTGGCAACATCCACCAAAGGACCATTATTGTGCCTTACAATATTCTTGAGAGCATAACCTGGTTTGCCTTCAACATGAAAGCACGGCTCCAATTTTTTGTAGTTGCTACGATCATGGACACTATAGCCAATAGCTTGTTTTCCATCAGAGAGAAGTGCATAAAAGTCAGTGTCCATCTTATTGGCATATTTTGGGTTAATGCCTACTTTTACTTCTGCCACAACATCGGTGGGGAGTTTTTGTTTGGGATACACCTTGACACTGAGTAGACGTTGATAGGCACTCTTGTACTTACACTCAATTGTTTTATCAGATGTGAGTTTACAGTTGGATGCAAGATCTGCATATTTAGCCAAATATGTTGCAGAAAAGTACTGCTTCTATAAGGAGTATAAAATGTACATAGACCATATGTCTTAAATACATAGTTAAAATAATCATACTTACATGAGCTTGAGTAGTGCTTGCAATAAGCAAAACACAGCAGATCAAGATCTGAGATAGATATACCATTGTATATGTTCAACTCAAGGGATGAATATCTTCCTTATCCTTTCACAGTAGTTTGCATGCAACTGTGAACAGTTCTACCCCTTTTATACTGCAAATGCTATGACAATATTACCATGCTATACATCCTGTCTCATGGTCTCTTGTATCAACACCAACTATGGCTTGTTGCTTGTACCAGGATGTATATATTAGTCTAAGACATTCATTTTCAGTAAACACACATTTGGGAGGTAAGCAGTTAAATCAGATTCATGGACCTAATAAACTTTCCCTCTATAAATCATACTTTATGAATATATGTCTACTTTATGTTATTATGATCTACAATTATATAACACAGCTGTATAGTCTTTTTATGCCTAACTACTGTATGTGTGCCGTGTGCCTGTGTACTACAACATGTACTTCTGGTTACACACCTAGTGATAGTTTATAATGATTCTCTACATGAACTAGATAGCTGTTATACATGCTAATGTCTGAGTACCTAAACGAAATAGCTTATCAGTATATCTTGCTCTGATTAGTTGTTGATTGAATTAGTGGTTGTAAATCTATCACAGCATCATCTTGTACACATGCATGCACTGTAATGTAGTGTGCATATTTTTCACAAGGAGTAATGGAGGGAGGGAGTGCCTAAATTAGGTACAATTTTATCCTGACTATTATTTAAATGAATCATCAACTAATTGCATACTTTAGAGTAAATACTACTGCACTACATTCTTAAAAGGAATGGGATATAGAATGTATTAAATTCCAGCATGTGTTGTTTTTGCAATAAAATGTGTTGTGGAATTACTGTATTTATACATTTTCAAGACACTTTAAACCGGCTATGGGATCTTTCATAGCACATGAAAGAACTACAAGGTTTCTTTCCTTTTTATTATGTCTTAAAATTGAAAATAAGGTGTGTATGTCATGTAGTACATCAAATTGTGTCTGCACATGATTGTGTGTAAGACCTTCTGATTCTGATTATGCATGATATTGAATATAGCAATCATTGGGAATTTATTGACATGGCAACCACCCAACTCATTTCCATTGGGCAAGGAGGTACTCTGCCAAGATTCAACAACAGCATCAAATTTCTCTTTATATTGGGTACAATTATCATCTTTAGATATTATTACTGTACCCAAGTAAGTATAATAATCTTTTGCTGACATACTGACTGCAAAGCCAGTGAGCCTACTATGGTTATACTTATACTTGAGTATACATCTGTGGTGTGAACTCCATGTATATATACTATGATAAGAACATTACTAAATTAAGAATCCATGAATGCAGCATGCTTTATTTTCAACAACTGTAGTGAGTGTAGTCTGATGTGCACATAGTGTTACTCAGTTGCTAACAAGACTACCTTGGTCTACGCTCTGTCAAACAAGAATTTTTAGTAGAGCTGTTATACTTAATAAGCTTAATCTCTACAATGAAACAGATATACCTTTACCACCAGTAGTATACGTTGCATTAAATTCATTAGTTACCAGAGGAAAAGTATTAAATATATTCAGTTACGGCCCTGCATTGATTGTTTCCTCACCAATCTTTTTACTGAAGCAATTAAGATATGGAATTCTTTACTCCAAACCCTTGTAGTAATATTGACAATTTCAAGGAGCATCTCTATATGTATCATTATTATTGTGTTTCAGTTTTGATGAAGATCAGTCCACATTATACTGTTGATCACTGTATAGCTAATGCATAAATAAATAAATGAAATGATCATATAGCTGCATGTCTGTGTGGATATAAATATACAGTGAACTATAATAGCATAAGACATTTACAAACTGTCTGTACCTGCAGGACATCTCTTGCATGGTAAACCTTTATAGCACTTGGATGGTGTATGACTGGTAGACAATGCTATTCAACACAGAATTATTTTACTGCTGAGGTTTACCATTAGGCTTTGTAGAAGGTTAAAAAGCAGTCACTGACAAAGGTTTAACACAACAATTATTTTTAGAAGTGCTTAATATCAAAGGGTTCCATCATATGGTGCATGGTTATCATCTTGGAACCCACTTTTTGGGAAAGAACCTAGGAAAAGCAGTTTATCACTCAAGGGCAGAATGCTTATTGTTTTTACTTTAGTATCAATTGAATTGATCTTATATATGTGTCTTAGTTGCAAAATCACCTGAAACTTCCTATCCAACAGCACAATGTGTGTGTGTGTGTGTGTGTATGCATTTGTGCATGGCATAGCCAAGTGACTATAGCACTGGCCTAGTAATTGATGCCTAGATATGCCAAGTTTCCATTGTTAATTATTGTTTCCTTGAGCAAGAAACTTGCTCCAGTCAGTCTACCCAACGGTACTGGTAATCTGGGGAAGCAGCCCATTTAGCTGTAACATCAATAGGTATATTAAATGTTAACTGGAGAAGCAAATAGCAATTGTCCATCAGTATGACTCACACAGCAGGTGCACGAAGGTCCAGGTGGGAGTTTGCATGGATGCCACTTATGAGATGCACACACTCACAGCAAACGTTTCAGCTACTGTGCTAGAATGATCACATCTACCCAATAAACTAGCACTAGGACACACGTACACTACTTAAAGGCTGTGAGTCAGTGCAGGTAAATCCACCTGGGTCATGACTAGTAATCTGTAAGAGGCTGTGCCATGTGTGTGTGTGTGTGTGTGTGTGTGTGTGTGTGTGTGTGTGTGTGTGTGTGTGTGTGTGTGTGTGTGTGTGTGTGTGTGTGTGTGTGTGTGTGTGTGTGTGTGTGTGTGTGTGTGTGTGTGTGTGTGTGTGTGTGTGTGTGTGTGTGTGTGTGTGTGTGTGTGTGTGTGTGTGTGTGTGTGTGTGTGTGTGTGTGTGTGTGTGTGTGTGTGTGTGTGTGTGTGTGTGTGTGCAACAGAATGCTTTTGGAGAAATAATTGATGTCCTACATTGCCACATATATGCTGAGATCTACTATTCACTATAGCCAATATTTTTACACCAGCAACTTTACAGAAGGAAAGCCACTGATAAACATCAACACTAGGAAATTAAATTTAACACAAACATCCATATTGAATAAGCTTTTTACAGACTGTATTAACAGTTCAAAATGAAATGAGGAAATACTTCTTATGATCTTAGACCCGGAAAATCGTACAAAAGCCATGTTCTAATTGAATAATGTGGTACATGCAGTTTCTGTTTCATGTTTATGATTAGCTGCAATGATGCAAATCAAGTTCATGTGAGTCTGTACAACATCAACACAATAAAGTATATATAATAACAACAGTTCATATACTGAACATACAATACACACAACACAACAACAACAAATAATACTTAACACATCAATGGCGGATCCAGGATGGGGCATTTGGGGCAAATGCCCCCCCTTCCCCCTCACCTTGTGGAGGAGCCGCCATACTTCTGATTAAAATACTAAACTTTGTGCCAGCGGGCCAAGATCAGCTTATGAAACTCACGAAATATGCACGTTTTACTAGCATTTATTACGAATTCACCTTAAATTAAAGCAAACCAAAGTCAAACAAATTATGACATTGGCATCCAGCATATCGTGCGTACTAAGTGCCTCTAAAAATAATTATCGTGTAATCAGAGCCTTTTAAACAGTTTTAAATACTTCGTAGCCATCTGCAAAGACCAAAATGGTAAAAATCAACAGTGAGATACTACTAAGAGGTGTATTATTGGCTGCTCCAAAAATACAGCAATTAACCAGAGGATATGGCGAGGGATTATGGTTCTTCCTAACCACCTACAACTTGCCTGTTTGTGCCCCTCCCCTTGCCAGGTCCTGGATCCGCCCCTGCACATATATACAACTTAATAAGAATACAATATGTGATTATAAAGAGTGGACATAAAATCACACTCTGAAAAGATTTTTTGACAAAGTTGGTTCTACCACTTTGCTCCCTGATAGCAAAAACAAGCTTAAGTTTGTGATTTCCAACATCTGCCAACATTACCATGTGTTGAAGGGCACTGAGTTGAATAAGTATGTTGAGATAGGAGGGTGTAGTAAACTAAACATTGCATGTCATAGCACATAATGTTCGGTACTGAATTAAACATTCTGTAGAAAGCCAACCGACATGCAATGGGCAGACACATGAGCAAAGTTTCTTATATACGTACAGCCCAATTATGCTGATGTTAAAGATAATTTAGAGACATTTTGGAAATAGCAGGACCCCACATTGGTAAGGCATAGCCCAAACGTGACAACACTAACATCCAATGATGCAAATATAATGATAAGACATTAGACTCAGATATCGTGTTAAACTGAAATGCATCAGTCGGAGCATCAAGTGGTTCTGTTGCACTAAAACTGAAAATTATGGTCAGTAGTAATTGCAACTGTACAAAAGAAATTATTAAAGAAAGTTTGCCATCAATTGCATTATCCCAGGAATGAAAACGGCCCAAAATATTATTTATGCCTGACTATATAAGTCAGCTGAACAATGACAATTTTGTTTCAACTTCAACAGTAACTGATTAAATAGAAATTTTTGCTTCCCGAATGAGAAATTTTAACTTGTTTTCAACTGTTCATAGAGATGTCAGTTACTGTATCTAATTTAGTAGATCTGCTCATCATATAGCTTTTGATTTCTGTTAATGTTTTCCAAAAGGTCAGGAGTCATCCATGATGTAGGATGACAAGAACTTTTAATGGAGACAGTGCATGATGGAGCATAAGTGTCCAAACATTGAAACAAGATGGAAGCAAAAAATCCCACATGTCAGCATAAATACCCATCACATGTCAAGGAGCAATTGAAAGGGACTGTCTGACCTCATCCCAAGGGCATTTATGAAATGATCAAATTGAAACATGGTGTACTATACAGGGGCGGATCCAGGAGCTGGCAAGGGGAGGGGCACAAACAGGCTAAGTTGTAGGTGGTTGGGGAGCTGTGATATAACTATGACTTATATGTCCATGCTTTGTATTCTTAATAGTACATATTATAATGTTTTCTTTGGAGGGAGGGGGCCTCTAGATTTGCCACTGCAACAAAGTTTTACTACTTTCTTTAAACCTCAAAGCTTATAATGGAATCATTACCTATTTTACAGCAACCATGCACATTTAATTAATGTCAACCCCTTAATTTACAATGACTTAATAAAGTACTTCTTTTTCACAGGTGTTAAGCACAGTTTGACTGGAATACAATTTATAAATTTTTCTAGACAATGGAATAACGTTTGTGGTGATTTTACTTTAGCTGCTATTTTACAATGTGTACAACTATCTTTACAAGTAGTGTGAGGCCTTAATGACATAGTTACCTAAACAATTTATTTTTGCTCAAAATTCATGCAGCTAACATGATGCTTGATACATGAAACTATGTAGGTAAACATGAAACAGAAATGTTGCTGTGTTATATTCAATTAGAACAAGGATTTGTATAATTTTCCTGGTCTGATATCTCAGAAAGCATTTCCTTGTTTCATTTTGACCATTTGCAGATGGTCTGTTTAAAGGCTAATTCAAATATGGATAACTGCGTTAAATCCAATTCCCATATGTTCATGTATTTTGTATGGCTTTTATTATTGTATTTACAGGTGTGGAGATCATAATATCTCAGCATATGTGTTACGGAAGGATGTGGTGAAGTCTTAAAATAAATGTGTAATTTCACAATGCAAGAATGCCAACCATATATAATTTGTATTAAGCAACTGTAAGTACAGCATAGAGAATTTGCTTATGGTATCTGAGGCAGAAACATTTCTTTGTATCAAGATTTTCAAGCAGACAAAAGCAGCAATCTATATATTTATTCATATAGAGAAAATACTTTGAGGATGAGGACTTGACTGCATGGATATCACATGTTAGACACTTATTATGACCCTCTGTCATCTTGTTGAATAGTTACACTGTAGCTGTCATAATCGAATATTTGAAGCCATATTTATGTTATGGATGAAGACGGGGGAAATTCTTACCAATCCCAGTGGCAGTATCCACGACCTAAGTCTTGCCAGAAGTTACTGAACATGAGTGAACACTCCAGTGAGGAGTCAGAAGATGAGCTTGAGTATATACAGACTGTGCCGGATTGCTACAGCTTTTGTATTGACTGTATAATATGCAATTTACAGGTGTGTACAAATGTTGCTATAGTCATATAACTAAATGGTTTTAATCCCCTAGCCAGAAACCATACATTTCTTAATTCACGCAGTATAAATGGGTGGCACATTAATGAGCATTTCACATGCAGCTAACTTCTGGAATTTAACCGTGGAAGGAAAAGTAAAGATTCGACTACATATTCTCCCTGTTTTAAGTCAAAATGATAAAGCTACTTCAAATCATGATCTGCAGCATTTTATTGATTGCAACTGCTACTCAAGTATGACACAGACAGTAATGTAAAATAACCAGCTACACCATGCATCTATACATTTCTTAATTCAATATGTATTTTAAATTTGCTTAGTGTGCTGCAAATGTAGCATGTATTACATACTGCACTAGTTTATTTACAGAAACAGTACTTCTCTGCAACGTATATATTTATATGTATAGTTTCTGAACAATTAAGACATATGGTTTATGTGCAATTTATACTCCTTACAGAAGCAATACTTTTCAGCAACATACTTGGCTAAATATGCAGATCTTGCTTCCAACTGTAAACTCACATCTGATAAATCAATTGAGTGCAAGTACAAGAGTGCCTATCAACGTCTACTCAGTGTCAAGGTGTATCCCAAACAAAACTCCCCACCGATGTTGTGGCAGAAGTAAAAGTAGGCATTAACCCAAAGTATGCCAATAAGATGGACACTGACTTTTATGCACTTCTCTCTGATGGAAAACAAGCTATCGGCTATAGTGTCCATGATCGTAGCAACTACAAAAAATTGGAGCCATGCTTTCACGTTGAAGGCAAACCAGGTTATGCTCTTAAGAATATTGTAAGGCACAATAATGGTCCTTTGGTGGATGTTGCCAATCCAGTTCCACAAGAATTCGATTTCTTGTTCAGTACCAAGCAGAAATGGGGTGGGTGTGTTACTGCCACTGCCTATGAAGGAAGCTACACCACTTCTGATCATTATGATGCCAAGTTGAAGCCAAGTGAAGGCCTCACCTTAGATATATATGCAGATAATGACAATGGTGAGATATACAACTTCAGGTATATCACTGTGGATATTGAGAAGGAGTACTGACTTTGCACATAACAGCTAGCAATACTTTTTTTGACTCTTAGGCCTTGTATATTGGTGCTAGCAATAGGTGATACATTATTATATTGATTACTGGAGGTATTTAATCTGTATAAGCAAGAGTATATAATGGGGAGGGTATAAGTATACCTCATGGAATGCATGTTTTGGAAGTAACTGTAGTGATGAATACTAGGCTGATATGATTTCATTTCTGCAGTCATCTGTTTAAAACTGCACCAGACCACATAGGTATGAGCTTCAAACAATATGCATATCTATATATTATATTCCTGGGCATTATGTCTATGACTCATGGTGATCTTGAGCTACTTGGACAATTCCTCAATCAAAATCTTATACACTCATATGTAATTGTGGTTGTAAAGCAAATTCTTAAGCAAGTATATAGCCCAACATTATGCCATGATAATTGCTGAACATTAACTCATAATTGTGATAAATCACAAAACCGTTCTTCTTCATGTACAACTATACACAACAAATCAACACACAAAATGATTATGTACCATAGCATGAAAAACACAAGAAGACAAATAACTAAGATTAATTATTACCACAGTTATAATCATTAGTATACTATAGAATTACTGTCAATATCTTTAAAGATTAAAAGAAATGAACATGTCACTTGTAAAATGATTCCACATTGTGAGTGGCTTAATGTATTGTCTAAATCGGGTGGATACTGTTTGACACTGAAACTGAGAGGTGCAGGGTAGTATGGAGGAGACACTGTTAGGGGGGTACAGGGGAGAAAGAAATATGTTAGGATAAAATATTTGTTTGCTTCGCTAGGAGGAAAATTGGAACTCTATGCAAATATACAGTAACGACTGCTCTATTAGAGTATCTCAATCTTTACACAAAAGTCAAACTTATTTGCCCCATTTTCTTCTTATAGTGTATGCATATAAATTGGATTTATAACTGTTGTCTTTTATTTACCCTTTGGCTTTCAGTACTTCACTACAGTGTGTAATCTGTTCACAGTGTGAATGATGTTCTATAAGCTTAGCTGGGGGGGCAAGAGAAGGGCCAGGGAAGGCACAAAAGTACTACACATAATTACATACAGTGGAACCTGTCTTACACACTACCTGTATAGAAAGGTCACCTCTCTATAATGGCCAACTATAAATTCCTCAAATGAGACATCTATACACTAATCCACCTGTCAAAAGTAGTTGAAGTCAAGAAATTTTGGCCTAAGGTGACTGGCTAAGACAGGTTTCACTGTATAGTAATTACAAGCCACAGTTAAGTTTGAAAACAATTTTTAGAATATACTATCATTATTTTATTAGATTTTAAGGCAAATCATAATGTTAATAATGGGTTGTAAACAAGAAAATTTTAAAAAGTAACTGGTTGGATTGTACGGCAAATTTTAATTGAACTTTTAATAGTGGACCACAAAAGTTTTTTAAAAATGGACTTTTGGTTAAGTCTCTCAGTGTAGATGAAGAGTTTTCAGCAATAAGTGTAAGGATAATTGAAAATTCAGCAATTGGAACAATTTCACAATATACTATACCATTGTACATAATAATTCATAAGGAAAGGAACTCAGGAGAATATTACAATGACTTAGCACTGCATGTGATGTTTTTCAACTATTTATAACATTCATTTGAAATTGTCTGAGAGTTGATCACTATGTCATAAATGTACTTGGCAGGGGCTTAAAATACATTATGAAACTGCTGTTTGAATGTGTGACTATATACTGTCAAGTTTTCATAGGGACGCTGCATCTTTTAGGCAGTAGTATTTTTCTTTTTTTCTTTCATTTATTAATGCTTTACAGCACAAGTGCTGAAGGTCTGTAGGACACCTGGTTCTACAGCCTGCTCCAAGACTTTAGCTACATAAGGTGTTTTTGAAAAGTTGGAGAAAGGAGAAAAAAATCCATGACTCAGCCTAGGTAGCCTCAAACCTGCAGCCATCTGATTTACGCTCAAATGCTTACAGGAGTCTACCAGATGGTCAGGATGTTTTCTCCTTGTTATTTTCATGTAATTATATACATGGGAATTCTAGAGAGTAACTCATTATCTATTTTATTTTAAATTGTTTGTGGCCCTGATACATATTGGTAGTTTCGCATATACACTCATGAAATAATCTGTACAATTAAAACAATAGACCATTGTTAATGTAAATGTGTAGTTAGAACAAAATGTTATAAATCAAAGTCAGTACTCCTTCTCAATATCCACAGTGATATACCTGAAGTTGTATATCTCACCATTGTCATCATCTGCATATATATCTAAGGTGAGGCCTTCACTTGGCTTCAACTTGACATCATAATGATCAGAAGTGGTGTAGCTTCCTTCATAGGCAGTGGCAGTAACACACCCACCCCATTTCTGCTTGGTACTGAACAAGAAATCAAATTCTTGTGGAACTGGATTGGCAACATCCACCAAAGGACCATTATTGTGCCTTACAATATTCTTGAGAGCATAACCTGGTTTGCCTTCAACATGAAAGCACGGCTCCAATTTTTTGTAGTTGCTACGATCATGGACACTATAGCCAATAGCTTGTTTTCCATCAGAGAGAAGTGCATAAAAGTCGGTGTCCATCTTATTGGCATATTTTGGGTTAATGCCTATTTTTACTTCTGCCACAACATCGGTGGGGAGTTTTTGTTTGGGATACACCTTGACACTGAGTAGACGTTGATAGGCACTCTTGTACTTGCACTCAATTGATTTATCAGATGTGAGTTTACAGTTGGAAGCAAGATCTGCATATTTAGCCAAATACGTTGCGGAAAAGTACTGCTTCTGTAAGGAGTATATATAAAATGGACATAGACCATATGTCTTAATTACATAGTTAAAATATTCATACTTATATGAGCTTGAGTAGTGCTTGCAATAAGCAAAACACAGCAGATCAAAATTTGAGGTAGATATACCATTGTATATGTTCAACTCAAGAGATGAATATCTTCCTTATCCTTTCACAGTAGTTTGCATGCAACTGTGAACAGTTCTACCCCTTTTATACTGCAAATGCTATGACAATATTACCATGCTATACATCCTGTCTCATGGTCTCTTGTATCAACACCAACTATGGCTTGTTGCTTGTACCAGGATGTAGTAATTATATGTATATATTAGATGTTCATTTTCAGTAAACACACATTTGGGAAGTAAGCAGTTAAATCAGATTCACGAACCTAATAAACTTTCCCTATAAACAACAGTTTATAAATATATGTCTTCTTGCAGTTAATATGATCTACACTTACATATTAATACATAACACAGCTGTATAGTCTTTTATTGGATGTTATTCCTAACTACTGTATGTGTGCTGTGTGCCTGTACTTCTGGTTACATTATTAATGATAGTTTATAATGATTCTCTACATGAACTTGATAGCTTAGTATCTAGCTGTATAGGTATACATGCTAATGTCTGAGTGCCTAAACAAAGTAGCCTATCAGTATATCTTGCTCTGATTAGTTGTTGATTGAATTAGTGGTTGTAAATCTATCACAGCATCATCTTGTACACATGCACTGTAATGTAGTGTGCGTGCTTTTCACTAGGAGTAAGGGAGGGAGGGAGCACCTAAATTTGCTGCAATTCTATCCTGGCTATTATTTAAATGAATCATCAACTAACTGCATACTTTAGAGTAAATACTACTACACTATATTCTCAAGGGATATGAAATTCTAGCATATGTTGTTTTTGTGATAAAATGTGTTGTGGAATTACTGTATATTGTATACATTTTTAAGATACTTTAAACTATGGGATTTATCATAGCACATGAAAGAATTACAAGGTTTCTTTCCTTTTTATTATGTCTTGAAATTGAAAATAAGGTGTGTGTGTCATGAAGTACATCAAATTGTGTCTGCACATGATTGTGTGTAAGACCTTCTGATTCTGATTCTGAATATAGCAATCAATGGGAATTTGTTGACATGGCAACCACACAACTCATTTCCATTGGGCAAGGAGGTACTCTGCCAGGATTCAACAACAGCACTCTTTATTGGGTATAATTATCATCTTTAGGTATTATTACTGTATACCCAAGTAATTATAATCGTCTTTTGCTGACATATTTCGTCTATACTGCAAAGCCAGTGAACCTCTTATGGTTCTACCTGTACTTGAGTATGCATCTGTGGTGTGGACTCCATGCATAATAATAATAATAATAATTATACTACGATCAAAACATTACCAAATTAGAATCCATGCATGCAGCATGCTTTGTTTTCAACAACTGTAGTCTGATGTGTACATAGTGTTACTCAGTTGCTAACAAGACTATCTTGGTCTATGCTTTGTCAAACAAGAAATTTTAGTAGAGCTGTTATACTTAATAAGCTTAATCTCTACAATGAAACAGATATACCTTTACCACCAGAAGTATATGTATATGTTACATTAAATTCATTAGTTACCAGAGGAAAAGTATTAAATATATTCAGTTACAGCCCTGCGTTGATTGTTTTATCACCAATCTTTTTTACTGAAGCTAATAAGATATGGAATTCTTTACTCTAAACCCTTGTAATTATATTGACAGTTTCAAGGAACATCTCTATATGTATCATTATTATAGTGTTTCAGTTTTGATGAAGATCAGTCCACATTATACTGTTGATCACTGTATAGCTAATGCATAAATAAATAAATAAATGAAATGATCATATAGTTGCATGTCTGTGTGGATATAAATATACAGTGAACTATAATAGCATAAGACATTTACAAACTGTCTGTACCTGCAGGATATCTCTTGCATGGTAAACCTTTATAACACTTGGATGTTGTTTGTGGTGTTTGCTTTATCACTGAGAATAGGAAAGTGTATAATCATCTTTTCATGCTCTTGTAATTAAATTATTTGCTAGTATGTTGTATTAAACATTAGTACATGATTATGGAAATGTTGTCACAATTTTGACCAGTTGACCAGTCACAGCATGTACAATGGGGTAATTCCGAATATATACTATAGAATATTAACAAAAGTTAATAATACCTCTCCACTACTATTAATTCTTAATATTAATGACTTCAAATTATGGATTTGATTAATATGTTCGTATAAAAGATGTGCACATATAAAATGTAACTAAATTAGCTACATACATATAGGAGGATCATAATAGAATGATAAAATAACAATTACAGGAACCAATGCTACCATTCAGTTTCATCATCAATACCTGCTGTATTGAAAGCACTTTTGGTGGGTACCTTGATATTCTGTATAATTATATGAAAGATTGATACTTACCTATATGTATTGCTGGTATGGGACAATGCTTCTTTCTAAGCTACATGTATGCCCTATAAGTCTGAGAACATTGTTTATATTCTTCAGTATTAGCTCACTGAAGTGTGTCAGTTGAGTCATGCAGAGTGGAAGATGTGTGTAGATTAACATTTATATTTGACTTATAATATCAAAGGGTTCCATCATATGGTGCATGGTTATCATCTTGGAACCCACTTTTTGGGAAAGAACCTAAGTGAACAGGAAAAGCAGTTTATCACTCAAGGGCAGAATGCTTATTGTTTTTACTTTAGTATCAATTGAATTGATCTTATATATGTGTCTTAGTTGCAAAATCACCTGAAACTTCCTATCCAACAGCACAATGTGTGTGTGTGTGTGTGTGTGTGTGTGTGTGTGTGTGTGTGTGTGTGTGTGTGTGTGTGTGTGTGTGTGCAACAGAATGCTTTTGGAGAAATAATTGATGTCCTACATTGCCACACATATGCTGAGATCTACTATTCAGTATATAGCTAATATTTTTACACCAGCAACTTTACAGAAGGAAAGCCACTGATAAACACAAACACTAGGAAATTAAATTTAATGCTAGTGTATAGTTTCTGAACAATTAGTACATATGGTTTATGTACATTTTATACTCCTTACAGAAGCAGTACTTTTCCGCAACGTACTTGGCTAAATATGCAGATCTTGCTTCCAACTGTAAACTCACATCTGATAAATAAATTGGGTGTAAGTACAAGAGTGCCTATCAACGACTATTCAGTGTCAAGGTGTATCCATAAAAACTCCCCACCGATGTTGTGGCAGAAGTAAAAGTAGGCATTAACCCAAAATATGCCAATAAGATGAACACTGACTTTTATGCACTTCTCTCTGATGGAAAACAAGCTATTGGCTATAGTGTCCATGATCGTAGCAACTACAAAAAATTGGAGCCGTGCTTTCATGTTGAAGGCAAACCAGGCTATGCTCTCAAGAATATTGTAAGGCACAATAATGGTCCTTTGGTGGATGTTTCCAATCCAGTTCCACAAGAATTTGATTTCTTGTTCAGTACCAAGCAGAAATGGGGTAGGTGTGTTACTGCCACTGCCTATGAAGGAAGCTACACCACTTCTGATCATTATGATGCCAAGTTGAAGCCAAGTGAAGGCCTAATCTTTGATATATATGCAGATGATGACAATGGTGAGATATACAACTTCAGGTATATCACCGTGGATATTCAGAAGGAGTACTAGGAGTATTGACTTTGCACATAACAGCTATAGCAATACTTTTTTTGACTCTTAGGCCTTGTGTATTGGTGCTAGCAATAGATGATACATTGTTATATTGATTTACTGGAAATATTTAATCTGTATAAATATACATCATCGTATGCATGTTTTGGAAGTAACTGTAGTGATGAAAACTAGGCTTATATGATTTCATTTCTGCAGTCATCTACTTGAAACTAGGTATGGTAAGTAACAGCTTCAGACAATGTACATATCTATATATTGCCAGACATTGTGTCTATGTCTCATGGTGATCTTGAGCTACTGGGACAATTCCTCAATCAAAACGTATACACTCATTTGTAATTGTGGTTGTAAAGCAAATATAGCCCAACATTATGCCATGGTAATTGCTAAAAATTATCTCACTATTGTGAGAAATCACAAAACTGTTCTTCCTCATGTACAACTATACACAACAGATCAACACACAAATGATTATGTACCATAACATGAACAACACAAGAAGACAAACAACTAACAGTATTAACACAGTTATAATCATTAGTATTGTAGAATTACTGTCAATGCCATTTAAAGATTAAAAGAATAAACATGTGACTTGTAAAATGATTCCACATTGTGAGTGGCTTAATGTATTATCTACAGTTTGACAAACTGAGGAGTGCAGGGTAGTATGGAGGAGACACTGTTAGGGGGGCACAGGGGAGTAAGAAATATGTTAGGATGAAATATTTGTTTATTTCACTAGGAAGAAAATTGGAACTCTATGCAAATACACAAGCTAGAGAGTAATGACTGCTCTATTAGAGTATCTCAATCTTTACACAAAACTCAAACTTATTTGCCCCATTTTCTTCTTATAGTGTATGCATATAAATTGGATTTATAACTGTTGTCTTTTATTTACCCTTTGGCTTTCAGTACTTCACTACAGTGTTTAGTCTGTTCACAACGTGAATGATGTTCTATAAGCTTGGCTGGGGAGCAAGAGAAGGGCCAGGGAAGGCACAAAAGTACTACAGATAATTGCATATAGTGGAACCTGTCTTACACACCACCTGTATAGAAAGGTCACCTCTCTATAATGGCCAACTATAAATTCCTCAAATGAGACATCTATACACTAATCTACCTGTCAAAAGTAGTTGAAGTCAAGAAATTTTGGCCTAAGGTGACTGGCTAAGACAGGTTTCACTGTATAGTAATTACAAGCCACAGTTAAGTTTGAAAACAATTTTTAGAATATACTATCATTATTTTATTAGATTTTAAGGCAAATCATAATGTTGATAATGGGTTGTAAACAAGAAAATTTAAAAAAGTAACTGGTTGGATTGTACGGCAAATTTTAATTGAACTTTTAATAGTGGACCACAAAAATTTTTTATTTAAAAATGGACTTTTGGTTAAGTCTCTCAGTGTAGATGAAGAATTTTCAGCAATAAGTGTAAGGATAATTGAAAATTCAGCAATTGGAACAATTTCACAATATACTATACCATACATTGAAAAAAAAAGTTTCTCCTGAAAAAGATGAACTGATTGTATCCTTAAGCCTTGGGCATTGTACATAATAATTCATAAGGAAAGGAACTCAGGAGTATATTACAATGACTTAGCACTGTATGTGATGTTTTTCAAATATTTATAACATTCATTTGAAATAGTCTGAGAATTGATCACTATGTCATAAATGTACTTGGCAGGGGTTTAAAATACATTATGAAACTGCTGTTTAAATGTGTGACTATATACTGTCAATTTTTCATAGGGACTCTGCATCTTTTAAGCACTAGTATTTTTCTTTTTTTTCTTTCATTTATTAATGCTTTACAGCACAAGTGCTGAAGGTCTGTAGGACACCTGGTTCTACAGCCTGCTCCAAGACTTTAGCTACATAAGGTGTTTTTGAAAAGTTGGAGAAAGGAGAAAAAATCCATGACTGGGCCTAGGTAGCCTCAAACCTGCAGCCATCTGATTTACGCTTGAACACTTACAGGAGTCTACCAGGTGGTCAGGATGCTTTCTCCTTGTTATTTTCATGTAATTATATCCATAGGAATTCTAGAGAGTAACTCATTATCTATTTTATTTTAAATTGTTTGTGGCCCTGATACATATTAGTAGTTTCGCATATACATTCATGAAATAATCTGTTCAATTAAAACAATAGTTAATGTAAATGTGTAGTTAGAGCAAAATGCTATAAATCAAAGTCAGTACTCCTTCTCAATATCCACAGTGATATACCTGAAGTTGTATATCTCACCATTGTCATCATCTGCATATATATCTAAGGTGAGGCCTTCACTTGGCTTCAACTTGGCATCATAATGATCAGAAGTGGTGTAGCTTCCTTCATAGGCAGTGGCAGTAACACACCCACTCCATTTCTGCTTGGTACTGAACAAGAAATCAAATTCTTGTGGAACTGGATTAGCAACATCCACCAAAGGACCATTATTGTGCCTTACAATATTCTTGAGAGCATAACCTGGTTTGCCTTCAACGTGAAAGCACGGCTCCAATTTTTTGTAGTTGCTACGATCATGGACACTATAGCCAATAGCTTGTTTTCCATCAGAGAGAAGTGCATAAAAGTCAGTGTCCATCTTATTGGCATATTTTGGGTTAATGCCTATTTTTACTTCTGCCACAACATCGGTGGGGAGTTTTTGTTTGGGATACACCTTGACACTGAGTAGACGTTGATAGGCACTCTTGTACTTACACTCAATTGATTTATCAGATGTGAGTTTACAGTTGGAAGCAAGATCTGCATATTTAGCCAAATACGTTGCGGAAAAGTACTGCTTCTGTAAGGAGTATATATAAAATGGACATAGAACATATGTCTTAATTACATAGTTAAAATATTCATACTTACATGAGCTTGAGTAGTGCTTGCAATAAGCAAAACACAGCAGACCAAAATTTGAGGTAGATATACCATTGTATCTGTTCAACTCAAGAGATGAATATCTTCCTTATCCTTTCACAGTAGTTTGCATGCAACTGTGAACAGTTCTACCCCTTTTATACTGCAAATGCTATGACAACATTACCATGCTATACATCCTGTCTCATGGTCTCTTGTATCAACACCAACTATGGCTTGTTGCTTGTACCAGGATGTAGTAATTATATGTATACATTAGATGTTCATTTTCAGTAAACACACATTTGGGAGGTAAGCAGTTAAATCAAATTCATGAACCTAATAAACTTTCCCTATAAACAACACTTTATAAATATATGTCTTCTTGCAGTTAATATGATCTACACTTACATATTAATACATAACACAGCTACATAGTCTTTAATTGGGCGTTATTCCTAACTACTGTATGTGTGCTGTGTGCCTGTTCTTCTGGCTACATTATTAATGATAGTATATAATGATTCTCTACATGAATTGATAGCTTAGTATCTAGGTATACATGATAATGTCTGAGTGCCTAAACAAAATAGCCTATCAGTATATCTTGCTCTGATTAGTTGTTGATTGAATTAGTGGTTGTAATCTACCACAGCATCATCTTGTACACATGCACTGTAATGTAGTGTGCGTGCTTTTCACAAGGAGTAAGGAAGGGAGGGAGTGCCTAAATTTGCTGCAATTTTATCCTGGCTATTATTTAAATGAATCATCAACTAACTGCATACTTTAGAGTAAATACTACTGCACTATATTCTCAAGGGATATGAAATTCTAGCATACGTTGTTTTTTGCGATAAAATGTGTTGTGGAATTACTGTATATATTGTATCTAATCCAAAACAGCCAAGCTGTAAAAAAAGTGTGCGGCCCTCAAAAAGGCTATGGTGAAAAAAGATGTGAAATGCTGACATATTTCTTCTATACTGACTGCAAAGCCAGTGAACCTCTTATGGTTCTACCTGTACTTGAGTATGCATCTGTGGTGTGGACTCCATGCATAATAATAATAATAATTATACTACGATCAGAACCAAATTAGAATCCATTCATGCAGCATGCTTTGTTTTCAACAACTGTAGTATGATGTGTACATACGTAGTGTTACTCAGTTGCTAACAAGACTATCTTGGTCTACGCTTTGTCAAACAAGAATTTTTAGTAGAGCTGTTATACTTAATAAGCTTAATCTCTACAATGAAACAGATATACCTTTACCACCAGAAGTATATATACGTTACATTAAATTCATTAGTTACCAGAAAAGTATTAAATATATTCAGTTACAGCCCTGCGTTGATTGTTTTATCACCAATCTTTTTTACTGAAGCTAATAAGATATGGAATTCTTTACTCTAAACCCTTGTAATTATATTGACAGTTTCAAGGAACATCTCTATATGTATCATTATTATAGTGTTTCAGTTTTGATGAAGATCAGTCCACATTATACTGTTGATCACTGTATAGCTAATGCATAAATAAATAAATGAAATGATCATATAGTTGCATGTCTGTGTGGATATAAATATGCAGTGAACTATAATAGCATAAGACATTTACAAACTGTCTGTACCTGCAGGACATCTCTTGCTTGGTAAACCTTTATAACACTTGGATGGTGTTTGTGGTGTTTGCTTTATCACTGAGAATAGGAAAGTGTATAATCATCTTTTCATGCTCTTGTAATTAAATTATTTGCCAGTATGTTGTATTAAACATTAGTACATGATTATGGAAATGTTGTCACAATTTTGATCAGTTGACCAGTCACAGCATGTACAATGGGGTAATTCCGAATATATACTATAAAATATTAACAAAAGTTAATAATACCTCTCCACTACTATTAACTCTTAATATTAATGACTTCAATTTACAAATTTGATTAATATATTCGTATAAAAGATGTGCACATATAAAATGTAACTAAATTAGCTACATACATATATGAGGGTCACATTAGAATGATAATAATAATTACAAGAACCAATGGCTACCATGCAGTACCTGCTGCATTGAAAGTACTTTTGGTGGGTACCTTGATATTTTGTATATATGAAAGATTGATACTTACCTATATGTATTGCTGGTATGGGACAATGCTTCTTTCTAAGCTACATGTATGCCCTATAAATCTGAGAACATTGTTTATATTCTTCAGTATTAGCTCACTGAAGTGTGTCAGTTGAGTCATGCAGAGTGGAAGATGTGTATAGATTAACATTTATATTTAACTTATAGGTATGCAAGCTAAATTAGCTATACTGCAGCATAGCTACTGCAATTGTGTGGTAGAAAATGCTATTCAACACAGAATTATTTTACTGCTGAGGTTTACCATTAGGCTTTGTAGAAGGTTAAAAAGCAGTCACTGACAAAGGTTTAACACAACAATTATTTTTAGAAGTGCTTAATATCAAAGGGTTCCATCATATGGTGCATGGTTATCATCTTGGAACCCATGTTTTGGGAAAGAACCTAAGTGAACAGGAAAAGCAGTTTATCACTCAAGGGCAGAATGCTTATTGTTTTACTTTAGTATCAATTGAATTGATCTTATATATGTGTCTTAGTTGCAAAATCACCTGAAACTTCCTATCCAACAGCACAATGTGTGCGTGTGTGTGTGTGTGTGTGTGTGTGTGTGTGTGTGTGTGTGTGTGTGTGTGTGTACGCATGTGTGCATGGCATAGCCAAGTGACTGTAGCACTGGCCTAGTAATTGATGCCTAGATATGCCAAGTTTCCATTGTTAATTATTGTTTCCTTGAGCAAGAAACTTACTCCAGTCAGTCTACCCAACGGTACTGGTAATCTGGGGAAGCAGCCCATTTAGCTGTAACATCAATAGGTATATTAAATGTTAACTGGAGAAGCAAATAGCAATTGTCTATCAGTATGATTCACACAGCAGGTGCATGAAGGTCCAGGTGGGAGTTTGCATGGATGCCACTTATGAGATGCACACACTCACAGCAAACACTTCAGCTACTGTGCTAGAATGATCACATCTACCCAATAAACTAGCACTGGGACACACATACACTACTTAAAGGCTGTGAGTCAGTGCAGGTAAATCCACCTGGGTCATGACTAGTAATCTGTAAGAGGCTGTGCCATGTGTGCGTGTGTGTGTGTGTGTGTGTGTGTGTGTGTGTGTGTGTGTGTGTGTGTGTGTGTGTGTGTGTGTGTGTGTGTGTGTGTGTGTGTGTGTGTGCAACAGAAGGCTTTTGGAGAAATAATTGATGTCCTACATTGCCACACATATGCTGAGATCTACTATTCAGTATAGCTAATATTTTTACACCAGCAACTTTACAGAAGGAAAGCCACTGATAAACATAAACACTAGGAAATTAAATTTAACACAAGTATCCATATTGAATAAGCTTTTACAGACTGTATTAACAGTTCAAAAGGAAATGAGGAAATATTTCTTATGATCTTAGACCCGGAAAATCATACAAAAGCCATGCTCTAATTGAATAATGTGGTACATGCAGTTTCTGTTTCATGTTTATGATTAACTGCAATAATGCAAGCATCAAGTTGATTGATTTTTAATTTAAACTCAACTCATTCTGCAGTGCAGTTCTTCCATGTGAGTCTGTACAACAACAACACAATAAAGTATGTATAATAACAACAGTTCATATATTGAACATACAATATACACAACACAACAACAACAAATAATACTTAACACATACAACTTAATTAGAATACAATATGTGATTATAAAGAGTGGACATAAAATCACACTCTGAAAAGATTTTTTGACAAAGTTGATTCCACCACTTTGCTCCCTGATAGCAAAAACAAGCTTAAGTTTGTGATTGCCAACATCTGCCAACATTAACATGTGTTGAAGGACACCGAGTTGAGTAAGTATGTTGAGATAGGAGAGTGTAGTAAACTAAACATTGCATGTCATAGCACATAATGTTTGGTACTGAATTAAACATTCTGTAGAAAACCAACCGACATGCAATGGGCAGACACATGAGCAAATTTTCTTATACACGTACATCCCAATTATGCTGATGTTAAAGATAATTTAGAGACATTTTGGAAATAGCAGGACCCCACATTGGTAAGGCATAGCCCAAACGTGACAACACTAACATCCAATGATGCAAATATAATGATAAGACATTAGACTCAGATATTGTGTTGAACTGAAATGCATCAGCCGGAGCATCAAGTGGTTCTGTTGCACTGAAACTGAGGATTATGGTCAGTAGTAATTGCAACTGTACAAAAGAAATTATTAAAGAAAGTTTGCCATCAATTGCATTATCCCAGGAATGAAAGCGGCCCAAAATATTATTTATGCCTGACTATATAAATCAGCTGAACAATGACAATTTTGTTTCAACTTCAACAGTAACTGATTAAATAGAAATTTTTGCTTCCCAAATGAGAAATTTCAACTTGTTTTTCAACTGTTTATTGTAGGAGATGTCAGTTACTGTATCTAATTTAGTAGATCTGCTCATCATATAGCTTTTGATTTCTGTTAATGTTTTCCAAAAGATCAGGAGTCATCCATGATGTAGGATGACAAGAACTTTTAATGGAGACAGTACGTGATGGAGCATAATTATCCAAACATTGAAACAAAATGGAAGCAAAAAATCCCACATGTCATCATATGTATCCATCACATGTCAAGGAGCAATTGAAAGGGACTGTCTGACCTCATCCCAAGGGCATTTATGAACTGATCAAATTGAAACATGGTGTACTATACAGGGGCGGATCCAGGAGCTGGCAAGGGGAGGGGCACAAACAGGCTAAGTTGTAGGTGGTTGGGGAGAGCCAGATTCTCTAGTTCAATGCTGCAATTTTGAAGCAGCAAATAATCACCTCTTAGTAGTGTTTCACTGTTGATTTTTGCCATTTTAGCCTTTTCAGATGGTTGTAAAGTCTTGCAAAGTTGTTTAAAAGGCTCTGAATGTCTTAAACAACAGCAATACGATAATTATTTTAGAGGCGCTTGGTATGCACAAAGGTGCTGGGTGACAATTTCACAGCTAGTTTGACTTTGGTTTTAGGTGAATTTGTAATAAATGCTAGTAAAATGTGCATATTTTCATAAGTTGATAAACTGACCTTGGCCTGATAAAGTTTAGTAGCTATTTTAATCAGAAGCATGGCTGGCTCCTTCACAAGGTGAGGGGAGGTAGGCATTTGCCATCCTGGATCCGCCATTGCTATAGGCCTCACAACAAGGATGTCAATTTCCAACACCTTGTAGTGATGATCACTAAGACTAATAGTTTGGTTGGAGCATGACACAGATAGAATAGGCATAGCTAGTAAATGATCAAATAATGTAGCAGGGCAGTCAGTAACCTTAGATGGAGCAGTAACATACTGTGTCGTTTGAAAATCAGAAAGTAGATCTGTGTAGCATGTAACACTGGCACTTGGTGAGGAAAGCAAATTGGACAATATGTTTGGTGAGGGTCAACAGAGCTGAAATGACACTGCAGAGCTCCACTAAACATTCAGAGACAGAGGTTGAAGGTGATCTATATATGCAGGCTACTGCATACCAAATACGAATGTTTGCAACATGACTACATGGATTTTTAGTTGGCTACATGAATTCTACTTTCTGTAACTGTGCAGATAATTATATGAACCATCAAAAATGACAAAATATGTGATTGTAAAGATTCCACAGAATAATTCCATTTATGTAGTTTAAGCATATCACAGTATACGATTTAGTTTTTACTTTACTTGTTGCCAATGGAGTATGCACATATTGTAAAATTATGCTCACTAACTTTAATGCTAGCATTTTTTTTTCATGATGTGGTAGGTTCAATTAAATAAAGTAATCTGATCATGTGTTGGATGTATCCTGCTAGATACTACACTTTAAATGATTGGTTTTGTTATAGTAAACATGTTTTATATTTTTTCTTCAAAAATCTTACTGACATGTATCATGTGTGGCTACCTCGATCACTGTATTAGAAAAAGAGCATAAACAAGTTTGTGAAGTACACATGCTGCTGTAAAAAACAAAAATAATTAATTTCTGTATCTTATTCTCTCAAAGTCACAAACCATGTAAACATCATCTTCACAGAATAGCAAAATATATTACATGTGTAGAACCATGCACAGCTACTAGTTTGATTAAATTAATGCATGCATACCAAAACAATTAATTTACGTAGTTTCATGAGGAAAGAAACTGTATGATATAGTTATAACTTTGTTTCTCCTTTTTCTTGGTTGAAAATATGGCCCTAACAGACTATTAAGGTTTTTTGTATGCACATACCTTATAAGGCTTCACATGATGGGTTCCATGTAAGTACACAGTATAGTTTTCTATTTCATTGACAATATAAGATGTTAATCATCTGGTAGGCCATTATACTTTATGGTATCAGTTAAATAGATTTCCCATCCTGCCACTAGTTTTATAATTTAAAACACTGTAACTACTGAAGTTACGACTATATGTATAGATTTAGTACACGGGATATAGCCATATCGTATATAAATTTACACAGATTTGGCTCAGATTAGTCATACCTGACAATATATATGTGTTTTTAATCTTGAGTAAATGCTCCATCACTCGATAACCCAAGACAGGAATTACAACTACAACTTGTACTTAAATTACGTATCTTCTAGTGATCAGTATGTTCAATCAATATTAGGTAGTTTTATTGCAATTACTTTTTGTAAAGGATTTTCTGCAAGACCTTATCAATTTTCTCCTACATACTTTATCAAACATTATGCCAACATTATATCCCAGTGAAGCCATACTTCAAAAGATTTACTTGGACAATATGGTAGTTATTGCCTGGGCAATAACTATACCATATTGTCCAGTAAGATTTCAAACACCAAATGTTGACAATCAAAATGCAGTGTCAGCAAACATGTTTATGCAAGCTGAATATGAACACATACATCAAAGTGCTCATAGTCTTTTACTTGAATACAAGCCAGTTATATCACAGCAGTGGTAGGTATTATCAGTTGTCCTTGGCTATATATAAAGCCATAATAGCTAACAATAGTTATTAATACTCGTTCTCAACTTCACCTTGAACTCGTTTCAATAACTACTCCTGCTGTGATATAACTATGACTTATATGTCCATGCTTTGTATTCTTAATAATACATATTATAATGTTTTCTTTGAAGGGAGGGAGCCTCTAGATTTGCCACTGCAACATGGTTTTACTACTTTCTTTAAACCTCAAAGCTTATAATGGAATCATCACCTATTTTACAGCAACCATACACATTTAATTAATGTCAACCCCTTAATTTACAATGACTTAATAAAGTGCGTCTTTTTCACAGGTGTTAAGCACAGTTTGACTGGAATACAATTTATAATTTTTTCTAGACAATGGAATAACGTTTGTGGTGATTTTACTTTAGCTACTATTTTACAATGTGTACAACTATCTTTACAAGTAGTGTGAGGCCTCAATGACATAGTTACCTAAACAATTTATTTTTGCTCAAAATTCATGCAGCTAACATGATGCTTGATACATGAAACTATGTAGGTAAACATGAAACAGAAATGTTACTGTGTTATATTCAATTAGAACAAGGATTTGTATGATTTTCCGGGTCTGATATCTCAGAAAGTATTTCCTTGTTTCATTTTGACCATTTGTAGATGGTCTGTTTAAAGGCTAATTCAAATATGGATAATTGCGTTAAATCCAATTCCCATATGTTCATGTATTTTGTATGGCTTTTTATTATTGTATTTACAGGTGTGGAGATCATAATATCTCAGCATATGTGTTATGGAAGGATGTGGTGAAGTCTTAAAATAAATGTGTAATTTCACAATGCAAGAATACCAACCATATATAATTTGTATTAAGCAACTGTAAGTACAGCATAGAGAATTTGCTTATGGTATCTGAGGCAGAAAACGTTCTTTGTATCAAGATTTTCAAGCAGACAAAAGCAGCAATCTATATATTTATTCATATAGAGAAAATACTTTGAGGATGAGGACTTGACTGCATGGATATCACATGTTAGACACTTATTATGACCCTCTGTCATCTTGTTGAATAGTTACACTGTAGCTGTCATAATCGAATATGTGAAGCCATATTTATGTTATAGATGAAGACGAGGGAAATTCTTACCAATCCCAGTGGCAGTATCCATGACCTAAGTCTTGCCAGAAGTTACTGAACATGAGTGAACACTCCAGTGAGGAATCAGAAGATGAGCCTGAGTATATACATGTGCTGGACTGGCAGATATTACTACAGCTTTTGTATTGACTGTATAATATGCAATTTACAGGTGTGTACAAATGCTGCTACAGTCATATAACTAAGTTCATATAAATGGTTTTAATCCCCTAGCCAGAAGCCATGCATTTCCTGATTCACACAGTATAAATGGGTGGCATTAATGAGCATTTCATGTGCAGCTAAGTACTGGAATTTAACCGTGGAAGGCAAAGTAACGATTCAACTACATATTCTCCCTGCTTCAAGTCAAAATGATAAGCTACCTCAAATTGTGATCTGCAGCATCTTGTTAATTGCAACTGCTACTCAAGCTCATGTAAGTATGACACAGACAGTGATGTAAAATAACCAACTATAGCTACACCATGCATCTACACATTTCTTAATTCAATATGTATTTTAAATTTGCATAGTGTGCTGCAAATTTAGCATGTATTACATACTGCACTAATTTAATTACAGAAACAGTACTTCTCTGCAACGTATATATTTATATGTATAGTTTCTGAACAATTAAGACATATGGTTTATGTGCATTTTATACTCCTTACAGAAGCAGTACTTTTCCGCAACGTATTTAGCTAAATATGCAGATCTTGCATCCAACTGTAAACTCACATCTGATAAATCAATTGAGTGCAAGTACAAGCGTGCCTATCAACGTCTACTCAGTGTCAAGGTGTATCCCAAACAAAAAATCCCCACCGATGTTGTGGCAGAAGTAAAAGTAGGCATTAACTCAAAATATGCCAATAAGATGGACACTGATTTTTATGCACTTCTCTCTGATGGAAAACAAGCTATTGGCTATAGTGTCCATGATCGTAGCAACTACAAAAAATTGGAGCCGTGCTTTCACGTTGAAGGCAAACCAGGTTATGCTCTCAAGAATATTGTAAGGCACAATAATGGTCCTTTGGTGGATGTTTCCAATCCAGTTCCACAAGAATTTGATTTCTTGTTCAGTACCAAGCAGAAATGGGGTGGGTGTGTTACTGCCACTGCCTATGAAGGAAGCTACACCACTTCTGATCATTATGATGCCAAGTTGAAGCCAAGTGAAGGCCTCACCTTTGATATATATGCAGATAATGACAATGGTGAGATATACAACTTCAGGTATATCACTGTGGATATTGAGAAGGAGTACTGACTTTGTACATAACAGCTAGCAATACTTTTTTTCGACTCTTATAGGCCTTGTGTATTGGTACTAGCAATATGTGATGCATTATTATATTGATTACTGGAAGTATTTAATCTGTATAAATATACATCATCGTATGCATGTTTTGGAAGTAACTGTAGCGATGAAAACTAGGCTTATATGATTTCATTTCTGTGGTCATCTGCTTGAAAGTGCACCACACCACATAGGTATGAGCTTCAAACAATATACCTGTCTATATATTATATTCCTGGACATTATGTCTATGGCTCATGGTGACCTTGAGCTACTTGGACAATTCCTCAATCAAAATCTTATACACTCATTTGTAATTGTGGTTGTAAAGCAATGCTAAGCAAGTATATAGCCCGACATTATGCCATGGTAACTGCTGAACATTAACTCATCATTGTGATAAATCACAAAACTGTTCTTCCTCATGTACAACTATACACAACAGATCAACACACAAAATGATTATGTACCATAACATGAAAAACACAAGAAGACAAACAACTAAGATTATTACCACAGTTATAATCATTATTGCTGTAGAATTACTGTCAATATCTTTAAAGATTAAAATTAAGAAATGAACTTGTCGCTTGTAAAATGATTCCACATTGTGAGTGGTTTAATGCATTATCTAAATCAGGGGTGGATACAGTTTGACACTGAAACTGAGCGATGCGGGGGTAGTATGGAGGAGACACTGTTAGGAGGCACAGGGGAGTAAGAAATATGTTAGGATGAAATATTTGTGTTTCATTAGGAGGAAAATTAGAAAATATACAAGCTAGGGTGATGACTGCTCTATTAGAGTATCTCAATTTTCACACAAAAATCAAATTTATTTGCCCCATTTTCTTCTTATAGTGTATGCATATAAACTGGATTTATAACTGTTGTCTTTTATTTACCCTTTAGCTTTCAGTATTTCACTACAGTGTTTAGTCTGTTCACAGTGTGTATGATGTTCTATAAGCCCAAGGGGGGAAAGAGAAGGGTCAGGGAAGGCACAAAAGTACTACACATAATTACATACAGTGGAACCTGTTTTACACACCACCTGTATAGAAAGGCCACCTCTCTATAATGGCCAACTATAAATTCTCCAAATGAGACATCTATACACTAATCCACCTGTCAAAAGCAATTAAAGTCAAGAAATTTTGGCTTAAAGGTGACTGGCTAAGACAGGTTTCACTGTGTAGTAATTACAAGCCACAGTTGAGTTTGAAAACAATTTTTAGAATAGACTATCATTAGATTTTAAGGCAAATCATAATGTTAATAATGGGTTAAGTTGTAAGCAAGAAAATTTTAAAAAGTAACTGGTTGGATTGTAAATCAAATTTTAATTAAATAGTGGACCACAAAAGATAGTTTTTTTAAAAATGGATTTTTGGTTAAGTCTCTCAGCATAGTTAAAGAGTTTTCAGTAATAAGTGTAAGGATAAGTGAAAATTCAGCAATTAGAATAATTCAGCAATTGGAACAATTTCACAATATACTATACTGTACATTGGAAAAAAAAGCTTCTCCTGAAAAAGATCAACTGATTGTATCCTTAAGCCTTAGGCATTGTACATAATAATTCATAAGGAAAGGAACTCAGGAGTATATTACAATGACTTAGCACTGTATGTGATGTTTTTCAAATATTTATAACATTCATTTGAAATAGTCTGAGAATTGATCACTATGTCATAAATGTACTAGGCAGGGGTTTAAAATACATTATGAAACTGCTATCTAAATGTGTGACTATATACTGTCAATTTTCCATAGGGACGCTGCATCTTTAAAGCACTGGTATTTTATTTTAATTTGTTTGTATCCCTGATACATATTAGTAGTTTCGAATATACATTCATGAAATAATCTGTACAATTAAAACAATAGACCAATTGTTAATGTAAATGTGTAGTTAGGACAAAGCGTTATAAATCAAAGTCAGAACTCCTTCTCAATATCCACAGTGATATACCTGAAGTTGTATATCTCACCATTGTCATTATCTGCATATATATCAAAGGTGAGGCCTTCACTTGGCTTCAACTTGGCATCATAATGATCAGAAGTGATGTAGCTACCCTCATGGGCTGTGGCAGTAACACACCCACTCCATTTCTGCTTGGTACTGAACAAGAAATCAAATTCTTGTGGAACTGGATTAGCAACATCCACCAAAGGACCATTATTGTGCCTTACAATATTCTTGAGAGCATAGCCTGGTTTGCCTTCAACGTGAAAGCACGGCTCCAATTTTTTGTAGTTGCTACGATCGTGGACACTATAGCCAATAGCTTGTTTTCCATCAGAGAGAAGTGCATAAAAGTCGGTGTCCATCTTATTGGCATATTTTGAGTTAATGCCTACTTTTACTTCTGCCACAACATCGGTGGGGAGTTTTTGTTTGGGATACACCTTGACACTGAGTAGACGTTGATAGGCACTCTTGTACTTGCACTCAATTGATTTATCAGATGTGAGTTTACAGTTGGATGCAAGATCTGCATATTTAGCCAAATATGTTGCAGAAAAGTACTGCTTCTGTAAGGAGTATGAAATGTACATAAGCCATATGTCTTAATTGTTTATACCAAATCACATAGTTAAAATAATCATACTTATATGAGCTTGAGTAGTGCTTGCAATAAGCAAAACACAGCAGATCAAGATTTGAGGTAGATATACCATTGTATCTTTCAACTCAAGAGATGAATATCTTTCTTATCCTTTCACGGTAGTTTGCATACAACTGTGAACAGCTCTACCCCTTTTATACTGCAAATGCTTTGCCAGTATTACCATGCTACATCCTGTCTCATGGTCTCTTGTATCAACACCAACTATGGCTTGTTGCTTGTACCAGGATGTATATATTAGACATTCATTTCAGTAAACACACATTTGGGAGGTAAGCAGTTAAATCAGATTCGTGGACCTATAAACTTTCCCTATAAATCATACTTTATAAATATATGTCTACTTTATGTTATTATGATCTACAACAGCTGTACAGTCTTTTTATTGCTAACTACTGTATGTGTGCCGTGTGCCTGTGTACTACAACATGTACTTTGTGATAGTTTATAATGATTCTCTACATGAACTGGATAGCTTAGTATCTAGGCATACATGATAATGTCTGAGTGCCTAAACAAAATAGCCTATCAGTATATCTTGTTCTGATTAATTGTTGTTAACATGCTACCTTCATGACACATCACGGCACGTTACGGCATGCCCTACACAAACCACCCTTCCACCACACCGAGCTCTAACACATTACTTCATATGATAACTACATAGAAACATCACATCACATCACATACATGTACACACATACGTACATACAACTCTTTGGGGGAGGTAGGGCAACTGAGGTGAGGCGCATTTGCTTGAAAGGGAATCGTGTGTTATCACTGTCCCAGTTGTGCCACGCTTAATGCTACCATTGATGATGTAACTTACAAGACATTAATAACGCCCAGCAGTACATACACCCAACAGTGCTTACGCCCAACAGTACTTACGCCCAACAGTACTTATGCCCAACTGTAACTTTACCCAATAGTGCCTATACCCAACAGTACTCACGGCCCACAGTACCTATACCCAACATTACATTACAACACTCTAGCATTACCAACATTAAGTGACAGCCCACATTACAAACATCTAGTCGCAACAAACATTACAAACATTAAGTCGCAACAAACATTACAACATTTAGTCGCAACAAACATTACGAACATTCAGTCGCAACAAACATTACAAACATTCAGTCGCAACAAACATTACGCACATCGCAACAAATAACCACATGTAATCGCAACACATAACCACATTTAGTCGCAACAAATATCGCACATATAATCGCAACACATAAGCACATATAATCACAACATATAACCACATTTCTCCGCAACAAACATAGGCGCATTTAGTCGCAACAAATGTAACCAGTTTGAACATAGCATTTATTGTTAAGTCGCATTAGTGATAACACACGCATCTTTGGACTGAATTACTTTTAACTAAGTTCAGCAATTTGCGCCCAATTTCCCCCAAAATAGTTGTTAACAGTGATATAAAACATAACACATGATGGTGTATATTTTTGCAGAACTTGTGTCTATTTGTTATACTTGAATTAATGTTCCAGTACTATTAACGTACACATACCATATCAAAGCTCACAATGAATACAACATCATGAGTGACAAAATCCAATAATTCTATTGACTGTAACTCTGATTTACCATACCATTCGTTACTGTTACATTATGACTATGTAATACTGCCACATGTGATGGTAATTAACCCTTAATGACATCAGAATCTATGAATGATGTAATGTATATAGTAGTAGTAGTATATAATCAATATGTATCTGTATATTATTATCACAGTGGTCGTGTTGAAACCATAATGGTGTCTACCACTACTGGGACAAGCCATCAAGTTGTGCTGCTGCCCCCCTTTGAATAGCTTCTTATGTACTGACCGTAAGATTTGATGACAAATATTATTCTACTTACCATGGCTATGGGATGTGCACAACCATAAATCTGTGACATGTTTTATGTGAATACAATGTATCCTCTGGTGATATTCTATGTACCCATATATTTTCAATGAAACTACATGACTAGCTTCAGCGGCCGTATCACTATGCACACAAACCCAAGTTATGCAGGGTAATGTGAACCTACACATGAATATGCATGATGGTAACAAGTGCTACAAATTAAATATGACGCATAACTCTAGTACATTTGTTAATGTATCCTGGTGACATGTTGGGATAATGCACAGAATGAAGAGTTTGAGTTGAATAAAATATCAGGGATCTTCGTGAAGTGTTCAACTGTAATAAGGATTATTAGTGATTATCAGGGTTCCAACCTTGTTGGCTATGGAGCATATCTACTGCATAGTAATTAAGAACACATGCAGAGGGATCTATAAAATTGTTACTGCTGAAACCCACAGGTACATACAGGTGAGGGCAATGAAAGGTTCTAGTTTGAATGCGTTCTGAGCAAGAGGATCGCCCAAAACAGTTGGGTTCACAAACGCAGATTGTAAGTTGTGCGCTGTGTCCATGGAGTGTGGGGCAGTGGCGTAACCAGACTTGTACTGACACCAGGGCCCAGTGCAATAAGTTGAAATTGTATTCACAAGTGAAGCTATTTGAGTAGCTAAATTATCGAAGTGATAATTATTTCTAGAGGCGCTTATACCAATAACTCGGCAGTTTGAAGTGATTTCACAATAACGAAAGGTAATATAGCTGTTTTGCAGCCAAAAATGTGTGCAAGGTCTCGATTGATTATTCGGTAAAATAGTTTTTTCTACTACTCTATTACTAATTCCGTGGGCGTGACTTGATTGCTGACACCCGGGCCCAGGCCCTGGTTTAGTTACGCCATTGGTGTGGGGCTGTGTAACCGAAGTTACACCCCCTGTCAAATGTTTGATAAGAACAGCTGTACAAAAGCCTTGTCATGGTGATGCATAGTTCACATTCAAGAGTGAGTGGTACTGTAGTAGTGGGGTGCATGCACCCTACTTACGTATGCTGGGTAGGGGAATCCCCGCAAATAAGGTGGGGCAAGTGTGCTTTGTAACTGGGTGAGCACCTTCGCATTGTTACAAATGTTGAGGTATTGACAATTGGCGTGTTGGCAAGTTATTAGGTTGGTCAAATCACAGCAGATTTTACACGAGTGATTGTGGTGGGAAGGTAGGATGGACTGCTAGGGGGCAGGTTGTAAGTTTAAAGTTGTGTTGCACTAATAATTGGGTTGAATTATCGGTAAAAGCTGATATTAGCTAATTTTACAAGTAGCAGTATCAGTTACAAAGTGGAGATGTTTCGTTGATTAACTAAAACCCACAATCAATCATTGATGACGGTAATGAACAGGTGAAAGTAAAGCTGTGAAATGCAGCATACAACACTTAACTGTTTATAACTATGTAGGCTTTTTTTTTGCAAGTATGGCTGCCAGGCTATAGTAGGCTGTGGATATTTATTGGCACCCCACGTAATGAGTCAATCACTTTTCGCAAATGGTCTCGAATCCCACCAGAAACGCTGTTTGATAAGCTGGCTTAGCTATTTTATAACCACTTGGCTTCTTTTCCATGAAGGGGTTAGTGGCAATACTTCAACAACATTGTAAAATCGTATGCACACTCAATTAACTACATTGATTAAATTATCATTACATTTGCAATTTAATTTAGGTGATATCCTGCTCCCCCTTCCTTCTTCTGAAGGACTGAACATCAGCATAACCTTTACAAGAATAGGCAAATATTGATATTGGTAAAATTAATGTGAAAAATGTGTATCGGTGCAACAATAGTTTAAGGAGTATAATGCACTGGTAGCTGAACATTTCTAGCACTCGGGACTAGGAATGGTGGAGACATACATGTTCTAGGCCACCATCCATGAGGCAAAGGAGTTGATTTTTGGAGTGGGTGGGGATTGGGGCAAGTTGAAGCGCATCACTCTGAGATGATATTTTCCACATGAAAAACATTTGCATATATGCTGCTGAGTGGTGGGTGTGTCGGGTACAGAGGATATGGCATGGGCGAACGAGCTATTGAATTCTATGTACTACTCCACAAGGATTCCAGTGCGCAAACGTGCCGGTAGTGGAGCTATTAGTGGAGGAGGATGAGTAGTACCAAGAATGGCTAGTTCTTGGGTATGCAGTTGTAGCTGGCTGAGGCTACCCAAAGATGGCCAGAACAGCGGGACATGGCCTGAAGTGTAAGTTGCTGTTGATTGAGGAGCTTTGGTTGCTAGCTGTAGACTGCAGCTGAGGAAATATGTTCGGGTTGACTGCTGGTTGAGAGGTAGGGGTCACTGTTGTTCCAGAAGTAGGAAGCACGAGTTGTGCCAGGGAAACCTGTGGACTGGGAATAGCAACGGTGACCTGTGACAGGTATTTGGGTGCAATAGGTTTGCAAGCTGTATTGTGACAAAAGTAGACGCAGTGACTCGTTGTTCATTGTAGCCACGGCGTCACTGTGACTGGCGGTTGCGTTGGCATGTTTAGATGACGCTGTGGGAGTCGCATAGGAAGCCTGACCAGTGACAGATGGAGTTTCGTCTGCGTGTATGTGTTGTTGCGTCAGCCTGCAGCTTTAAAGAGTCATGGAGTTCATCCTCGGCATGACGCAGGTTTCTGGACTTTCGCTCCGCCAAGGGATCCAAGCTACGACAGCCAATCCGGCGGAGCGAAGGACCGCCCGAGAGCCAGATCCAGCGCCTCGACGAGCCCCTCCGCACGATCAGTGGTTGTCTGAGCAACCCCTCACAGCACTATCGGGACGCGTTGCTTGTTAGGTGATAGCTATCGCTATTGAAAACAAGCCCGCGTGAGCCGGTAAACCCACTATTTTACGTCACGCGCTCAGTTGATAGTTGAATAATGCAATAGCTATATTTAAATTAAGACAGTTATACACATGCAGTGTGACTTAGCTGGTTTTGTAGCGGAGCAACTAGGAGGTTGCAAGCTGGTGGTGAGGGATTTCACTGGCGTAGCTTAGCGATCTTAGTCAAGCAGCTTATGACTTCTCTGGCAGCAGCAGCTCAGAATGACGGACGACGGTTTATCCTGTTAAACACTTACTTAAACTTCTCTAGTTAGACCTCCAACTTCTCTAGTTCGACCTCTAATTGCTAAGAAACTAAAACCGGGCACCAAATGCACAGATGACACAATTAGACAATTGTGGCAGATACAACTCAATTCCACTACTATAAAGGAATGTGGAATTTAATTATGATATGCACTTATGCAACCAGATGACAGATGGTGCTAAAAGTTGATTTCTGCTCCTGACCCACCACTCCAGGAAGCTAGCCTGTTAACTTTTGTTTATTGCTGAGGCAACAAACTACATACTGAATTAGTGGTTGTAAATCTATCATGGCATCATCTTGTACACATGCGCCATTATGTAGTGTGCATGCTTTTCACAAGGAGTAATGGAGGGAAGAATGCCTAAATTAGTTACAATTCTATCCTGGCTATTATTTAAATGAATCATCAACTAATTGTATACTTTAGACTAAATACTACTACACTACATTCTTAAAAGGAATGGGATACATAATGTATGAAAGTCCAGCATGTATTGTTTTTGTAATAAAATGTGTTGTGGAATTACTGTATTTTGGATACAGTACTTTAAACTGTGGAATCTTTCACAGCACATGAAAGAATTACAAGGTTTCTTTCCTTTTTATTATGTCTTGAAATTGAAAATAAGGTGTGTATGTCATGTAGTATATCAAATTGTCTGCACATGATTGTGTGTAAGACCTTCAGATTCTGATTATGCATGAGTCTTTGGTGCCACCCCTTCCATTTGGATGAATTAGATAATAAATAAATAAATGATAATGAATTAGTCCTTTCCTATCTTTGTTGGCAAAATTGTATGATTTATCATCTTTAGGTATTATTACCATACCCAAGCAATTATAATGGTCTTTTGCTGACATATTTCTTCTCTATACTAACTGCAAAGCCAGTAAGCATTAGTCCTATGATTGTACCTATACTCAAGTACGCATCTATGGTGTGGATTCCATTACGATAAGAACAATACCAAAGTAGAATCCATGCATGCATATGACATGCTTTTTTTTCAACAATTGTAGCCTGATGTGTATGATTATAATATTACTCAGTTGCTAACAAGACTATCTTGGCCTACGCTCTGTCAAACAAGAATTTGTAGAAGAGCTGTCATGTTTAATAAGGTTAATCTCTAAAATGAAATCCCTTACCACCAGAAGTATACATTGCATTGTATTCATTAGTCATGCACCAGAGGAAATTTATTAAATTTATTCAGTTAGTACTAGTAATAGCATGGGTAGCAGTGAAATTTGGGATAAATATCACGAGTGTTGTATTGGAAATGGGGATAAATTTCACGAGGCGAAGCCGAGTGAAATTTACCATTTCCAATACAACAAGAGTGGTATTTATCCCAAAATTTCACTGCTACCCATGCTATTCCCAGTTAATACCATACTCGCTGCATATACGCATGCTGTGCATTAGCATTGCCATGTACGCAATTTGTCACTATGTACTAAACATGTGTCAACACTAATTGTTAACATAAATTCTAGCCAATGAAATTGCAATTACAACTTTTTCACTGCTACCAGTGAAATACGGGATAAATTTCACTGCTACTATTGAGACTTTTGTATGGGAAGTGAAACAGGTATGGTATTACAGCCCTGTATTGATTGTTTTATCAGCAATTTTTTTACTGAAGCAATTAAGATTAGAAATTCTTTACCCTGCTGTAACAACTTTAAACAGGCTGTAGGATTGGGTGTCCTACAGGCCTTCAGCACTTATGCTGTAAAGCCTTAATAACTAAATAAATAAATAAATAAAATAAAATAAAGTAAAATAAAATGTGATCCCTCAATGCAATAATATTGACAATTTCAAGGAGCATCTCTCATTATTATAGTGTTTCAGTTTTGATGAAGATCAGTCCACATTATACTGTTGATCACTGTGTAGCTAATACATAAATAAATGAAATGATCATATAGCTGCATGTCTGTGTGGATATAAATATACAGTGAACTATAATAGCATAAGACATTTACAAATTTTCTGTACCTGCAGGACATCTCTTGCATGGTAAACGCTTATAACACTTGGATGGTGTTTGTGGTGTTTGCTCACTGAGAATAGGAAAGTGTATAATCATCTTGTCATGCTCTTGTAGTTAAATTATTTGCCATTATGTTGTATTAAACATTAGTACATGATTATGGAAATGTTGTCACAATTTTGATCAGTTGACCAGTCACAGCATGTACAATGGGGTAATTCCGAATATATACTATAGAATATTAACAAAAGTTAATAATACCTCTCCACTACTATTAACTCTTAATATTAATGACTTCAATTTACAAATTTGATTAATATATTCATATAAAAGATGTGCACATATAAAATGTAACTAAATTAGCTACATACATATATGAGGGTTACATTAGAATGATAATAATAATTATAGGAACCAATGGCTACCATGCAGTTCCATCATCAATATATGCTGCATTGAAAGTACTTTTTGGTGGGTACCTTGATTATGAAATATCGATACTTACCTATATGTACTGCTGGTATAATTACTTTTGGGACAATGCTTCTTTCTAAGCTACATGCTTGCTTCTAAATCTGATAATTTTGTTTATATTCTTCAATATTAGCTCACTGAAGTGTGTCAGTTGAGCCATGCAGAGTAGAAGATGTGTGTAGATTAACATTTATATTTAACTTATAGGCACGAAAGCTAAATTAGCTATACTGCAGCATAGCTACTGCAATTGTGTGGTAGAAAATGCTATTCAACACAGAATTATTTTACTGCTGAGGTTTACCATTAGGCTTTGTAGGAGGTTAAAAAGCAGTTACTGACAAAGGTTTAACACAACAATTATCTTTAGAAGTGCTTAATATCAAAGGGTTCCATCATATGGTGCATGGCTATTATCTTGGAACCACTTTTTTAGATAGCATCTAAGTGAACAGGAAAAGCAGTTTATCACTCAAGGGCAGAATGCTTATTGTTTTTACTTTAGTATCAATTGAATTGATCTTATATATGTGTCTTAGTTGCAAAGTCACCTGAAACTGCCTATCCAAAAGCACAATGCGTGCGTGTGTTTGTGTGTGTGCGTGTGCGTGTGCGTGTGCGTGTGCGTGTGCGTGTGCGTGTGCGTGTGCGTGTGCGTGTGCGTGTGCGTGTGCGTGTGCGTGTGCGTGTGCGTGTGCGTGTGCGTGTGCGTGTGCGTGTGCGTGTGCGTGTGCGTGTGCGTGTGCGTGTGCGTGTGCGTGTGCGTGTGCGTGTGCGTGTGCGTGTGCGTGTGCGTGTGCGTGTGCGTGTGCGTGTGCGTGTGCGTGTGCGTGTGCGTGTGCGTGTGCGTGTGCGTGTGCGTGTGCGTGTGCGTGTGCGTGTGCGTGTGCGTGTGCGTGTGCGTGTGCGTGTGCGTGTGCGTGTGCGTGTGCGTGTGCGTGTGCGTGTGCGTGTGCGTGTGCGTGTGCGTGTGCGTGTGCGTGTGCGTGTGCGTGTGCGTGTGCGTGTGCGTGTGCGTGTGCGTGTGCGTGTGCGTGTGCGTGTGCGTGTGCGTGTGCGTGTGCGTGTGCGTGTGCGTGTGCGTGTGCGTGTGCGTGTGCGTGTGCGTGTGCGTGTGCGTGTGCGTGTGCGTGTGCGTGTGCGTGTGCGTGTGCGTGTGCGTGTGCGTGTGCGTGTGCGTGTGCGTGTGCGTGTGCGTGTGCGTGTGCGTGTGCGTGTGCGTGTGCGTGTGCGTGTGCGTGTGCGTGTGCGTGTGCGTGTGCGTGTGCGTGTGCGTGTGCGTGTGCGTGTGCGTGTGCGTGTGCGTGTGCGTGTGCGTGTGCGTGTGCGTGTGCGTGTGCGTGTGCGTGTGCGTGTGCGTGTGCGTGTGCGTGTGCGTGTGCGTGTGCGTGTGCGTGTGCGTGTGCGTGTGCGTGTGCGTGTGCGTGTGCGTGTGCGTGTGCGTGTGCGTGTGCGTGTGCGTGTGCGTGTGCGTGTGCGTGTGCGTGTGCGTGTGCGTGTGCGTGTGCGTGTGCGTGTGCGTGTGCGTGTGCGTGTGCGTGTGCGTGTGCGTGTGCGTGTGCGTGTGCGTGTGCGTGTGCGTGTGCGTGTGCGTGTGCGTGTGCGTGTGCGTGTGCGTGTGCGTGTGCGTGTGCGTGTGTGTGTGCGCAACAGAAGGCTTTTGGAGAAATAATTGATATCCTACATTGCCACACATATGCTGAGATCTACTATTCACTATAGCCAATATTTTTACACCAGCAACTTTACAGAAGGAAAGCCACTGATAAACATAAACACTAGGAAATTAAATTTAACACAAGCATCCATATTGAATAAGCTTTTTACAGACTGTATTAACAGTTTAAAAGGAAATGAGGAAATACTTCTTATGATCTTAGACCCGGAAAATCGTACAAAAGCCATGCTCTAATTGAATAATGTGGTACATGCAGTTTCTGTTTCATGTTTATGATTAGCTGCAATCATAGGCGGCGGAAAGGGGGGGGGGGGGGGGGGAGCTATGGGGCTGAAGCCCCCCTCGATCTGCTGAGGGGGGGGGCTTAGCCCCCCCTCAGAATGATATCACACCGAAATTATCTTTCTTGGAGTGGGGCTGAAAACCGTGATAAAGATCGAGATACTCTAATAGAGCAGTCACTCTAATAAAGTATTCAGTGTGTAGCGAGCTATGTAAGGATTTTTATGTAGTTTATCAGCTAGAAATGGTAGCTGGTGAGGTGGAAAGCTCTTGTCAGTTGGTTGCGACCTTTTTTTTTTTTTTTTGGTCTCACCTTACCAAACTATAGAAATAAGTCTGGGTCAGCCCAGCCCCCCCTCATATCAACTACTTCCTCCGCCGCTGGCTGCAATCATGCAAATCAAGTTCATGTGAGTCTGTACAACAACAGCACAATAAAGTATGTATAATAACAACAGTTCATATACTGAACATACAATACACACAACACAACAACAACAAATAATACTTAACACATACAACTTAATAAGAATACAATATGTGATTATAAAGAGTGGACATAAAATCACACTCTGAAAAGATTTTTTGACAAAGTTGATTCCACCACTTTGCTCCCTGATAGCAAAAAACAAGCTTAAGTTTGTGATTGCCAACATCTGCCAACATTACCATGTGTTGAAGGGCACCAAGTTGAGTAAGTATGTTGAGATAGGAGGGTGTAGTAAACTAAACATTGCATGTCATAGCACATAATGTTTGGTACTGAATTAAACATTCTGTAGAAAACCAACCGACATGCAATGGGCAGACACATGAGCAAATTTTTTTATACACGTACATCCCAATTATGCTGATGTTAAAGATAATTTAGAGACATTTTGGAAATAGCAGGACCCCACATTGGTAAGGCATAGCCCAAACGTGACAACACTAACATCTAATGATGCAAATATAATGATAAGACATTAGACTCAGATATCGTGTTGAACTGAAATGCATCAGCCGGAGCATCAACTGGTTCTGTTGCACTACAACTGAAAATTATGGTCAGTAGTAATTGCAACTGTACAAAAGAAATTATTAAAGAAAGTTTGCCATCAATTGCATTATCCCAGGAATGAAAACGGCCCAAAATATTATTTATGCCTGACCATATAAATCAGCTGAACAATGACAATTTGTTTCAACTTCAACAGTAACTGATTAAATAGAAAATTTTTGCTTCCCGAATGAGAAATTTCAACTTGTTTTTCAACTGTTTATAGTAGGAGATGTCAGTTACTGTATCTAATTTAGTAGATCTGCTGATCATATAGCTTTTGATTTCTGTTAATGTTTTCCAAAAGATCAGGAGTCATCCATGATGTAGGATGACAAGAACTTTTAATGGAGACAGTACGTGATGGAGCATAATCATCCAAACATTGAAACAAGATGGAAGCAAAAAATCCCACATGTCATCATATGTATCCATCACATGTCAAGGAGCAATTGAAAGGGACTGTCTGACCTCATCCCAAGGGCATTTATGAACTGATCAAATTGAAACATGGTGTACTATACAGGGGCGGATCCAGGAGCTGGCAAGGGGAGGGGCACAAACAGGCTAAGTTGTAGGTGGTTGGGGAGAGCCAGATTCTCTAGTTCAATGCTGCAATTTTGAAGCAGCAAATAATCCCCTCTTAGTAGTGTTTCACTGTTGATTTTTGCCATTTTAGCCTTTTCAGATGGTTGTAAAGTCTTACAAAGTTGTTTAAAAGGCTCTGAATGTCTTAAACAGCAATACGATAATTATTTTAGAGGCGCTTGGTATGCACAAAGGTGCTGGGTGACAATTTCACAGCTAGTTTGACTTTGGTTTTAGGTGAATTTGTAATAAATGCTAGTAAAATGTGCATATTTTCATAAGTTGATAAACTGACCTTGGCCTGATAAAGTTTAGTAGCTATTTTAATCAGAAGCATGGCTGGCTCCTTCACAAGGTGAGGGGAGGTAGGCATTTGCCATCCTGGATCCGCCATTGCTATAGGCCTCACAACAAGGATGTCAATTTCCAACACCTTGTAGTGATGATCGCTAAGACTAATAGTTTGGTTGGAGCATGACACAGATAGAATAGGCATAGCTAGTAAATGATCAATTAATGTAGCAGGGCAGTCAGTAACCTTAGATGGAGCAGTAACATACTGTGTCGTTTGAAAATCAGAAAGCAGATCTGTGTAGCATGTAACACTGGCACTTGGTGAGGAAAGCAAATTGGACAATATGTTTGGTGAGGGTCAACAGAGCTGAAATAACACTGCAGAGCTCCACTAAACATTCAGAGACAGAGGTTGAAGGTGATCTATATATGCAGGCTACTGCATACCAAATATGAATGTTTGCAACATGACTATATGGATTTTTAGTTGGCTACATGAATTCTACTTCCTGTAACTGTGCAGATAATTGTATGAACCATCAAAAATGACAAAATACCGGATCCTATTACTTGTAAAGATGCCATAGAATAAGTCTATTTACGTAGTTTAAGCACATCACAGTAAACGATTTAGTTTTTCCTTTACTTGTTGCTAATGGAGTATACACTTATTGTAAAATTATGCTCACTAACTTTAGGCCAACATAATAAGATTTCTTGTTTCCCGTCACCTTGAGAGCAATCAGGTAATGAGGGCGGGCGGTTATTATTATTAATAACTAAAATTTTATTATTTTGGTCAGCCTTAACTGTCCATAAGCTAACTAGTCTAAAATAGCATTCTAGCTGACTACAATGGATGTTTAAGAGCTTGTCATAAGCATACCAGACAAGTAAGCACTTAGGAAGACGTTTAGCAACAAGGTAAGTAGTTCAAAAATGCTTTCAAGCAAATAAATATCATTGAAATGTGTTTTAGCAGAATAACTGAGTGTATGGCTGACTGCTCTATTAGAGTATTTCGATCTTTACATAGAAATATTTCGTATTTCTAAATAGTTATAAATTCTAAATGCAATAATAATTACCAATGCGGTAGGCAAAGTGGGTATGCGGGCGGGTGACGGGAAACAAGGAATTAATAAATGTTGGCCTTAATGCTAGCATTTTTTTTCATGATGTGGTAGGTTCTATTAAAAAAAGTAATCTGATCATGTGTTGGATACATTCTGCTAGATACTACACTTGAAATGATTGGTTTTGTTATCAGTGATTTTGCTTCACAGTAACTGACATCACTAACTATATTCTGCACAAACAATACTAAAGAGTTAACTATGTAAATCATGATGGGTAATCATTAACATTTTTCATATACTAAACACTAAGTATATAGATAAATATACGAGTCCAGAGAAGTTTCTCCACGCACGCACGCACGCACGCACGCACGCACGCACGCACGCACGCACGCACGCACGCACGCACGCACGCACGCACGCACGCACGCACGCACGCACGCCAACCTATTCTCGTACTTATTTTGACCATATAGTTCAATAGTGCACAAGGCCTTATTTTGAACTATATGGTCGAAGTGTCTGGTAGAGGATATACGGATACTATCTGGGCGCTTGTACTGTTGTAGATCAGGATTCTCTAGCGGATACTGATCAGTTCAAATGTTTTCGTGATGACCGGGTGAACAGTATGTGGTAGTGATTGTGGAGAAGTGAGTCAGGGTGACTATGACAGTGATTGTTCAGTTGCTGAACCAGACCAGAAGCTGAGTGAAGGTGAATTCTCATTATAAAGGGAATGAGGGGTACGTACCTTGGTACGTACGGTCCAGCTTTCATGGGTATAGCTCCTAGCCTCCATCCTACCCATGCAAGTTTATGCCTTTCAGTGAGCTGGTCTATGGTGACTAGATCATTTACTAGACTGATGAAAATTAAGAAGCACTCCCATTTCCCCGCTTGTGTTGTGTTGTGTTGGAACATGAATCTATGGTTGTAACTTCTGAACTTTGGGTACAGACAATTAAGAAACTCGGAGTGGGCATCAATTAGACGTTGCTCAAAATCAAGCTCTTCGTTTTATCGTCCAAAGTGACTACAGTCTTCGTTTATGACGGAGTATGTCGCACCCGTTCAAGCGAGATAGACAACCTGACATCTCCCCACCAGCCAAGGAGGGCAAAACCATTCACTACGCGTGTGTTTCGTGCAGCGAGAACGTTGAAAATGACTGTATCAGTTGTGACTGGTGTGGACAGTGGGAGTACAGTAAATGTGCTGGCTTAACTGAAGATGAGCTGAAGGTACTTTTTAACATAAACTCGCGTGTCAAGTTTTTCTGTAAACTTTGTCAGCCAAAAGTTGAAGTAGCGTTTAAATTTTTTGATGACATTCAGGAAAAACAGAACTCAATAGCTGCAAAGATGAATGTTATAGAAGAGAAGTTGACTAAATCTGTAGCTGACCTTAATTCACGATTTGAACAGTTTAACAAAGAACTCACAGCTGCTGCCACCCAGCCAACAGCCTTGCAAAGCAAGGGAACACAAATGTCAACAGTAACCCCACAGAATTCAAGTAGTGCATACAATCAGCCTGCACCTGTTAGCAAATTTACTGTGTCAAATAATTTTACAGATCGTAAATTCAATGTTGTGGTGTATGGTATCAAAGAAAGTCCTACTGGCATCCCAAGAAGTAGTCGTACCAAGTCAGACATTGATTCCTGTGTTAACATCCTGAACAAAGCTAATGGTGACATTAGTGATCTTTCTATTAGGGACTGCTTGCGTCTGGGAAAGTTTAATTCATCTAGAACCAAACCAAGACCTCTACTAGTGAAACTATCCCGTGCTTTTGATGTAGCCACTGTCTTATCCAATAGATCTAAAATCCCTGAAGGCATACAAATCAAACCTGATATGAATAAAGAGGAAAAACTAAGAGAGTAAGTATTACTAAAGGAGCGTTGGAGCTTGATTTGTTCCGGAACTGACAAAAAACACATTAAAATTCGTCGTGCCAAACTCTATGTTAAAGGCCAAATTTATGGTGAAGTCATTAATTCAACTTTCATACCTAATCCCAGAACTGAATCGTTGAATTCTTCCAGCGACAATTCTACTATGGAAGTTGGAGATGGATCCACATCCAACAATGATACACCTACATATTATATCCAACCATTTACTAACAAATATCGGATGTACAGACCCTAAATGTCAAACAGTGTCAAGAATATAAACTCTTTCCTTCACTGTAGATTTATGGCACTTGGCTAATGTTTTGTAATTATGATCAATATCTGTGCATTACAATCTTTTGTAGATTTCTGCACAGTACTTATATAATAATATAATAATAATAAGAGTTGCTTCATCGGTCTGCAGCTAGTAGTGGCACAGGTATATCTGCTACCACTGAGGTTGGCTTCCACATTAGCAGATAAATAGGGTATGGCTTATAGCTAGTTGATACTTGAAGTGTAGGCTTTCTTTTTTCATTGTTGAGAGCAATGTACCTGTCATGTGTTATGCACCTATCAGTGTCCACCTCCCCACCTTGGAGTAGGGTGGGGCAGGGGATTTAACAAACTCTAGTGTCAAATTTCCTAGTGATGTGCCAATAAGAGATTTATCCCATTAGCCGATATTGAAATCAATGGCCGATACCGATCCGATGTTTGCCAAAATTTCATACATTTTTGTTATTTTATTTTTGATGAAAACAGTGGCAGTAAAGTTAATCAACTAAGTTATCTGCTAATAATTACTGTTACTGATATGCTGAAATTTGGCTGATAAACTGATTTCTGATTATTTACCAATTAATTGGTGCATCACTAAAATTTCCCAGTGCTGGGACAAAGAAGCTTGTTGAAACCCCACTACGTCCCTACCTTTAAAGAGGGATGTTTGAGTTATCTGTAAAAAGGCTTACACTAGACTGATCCCAAGTCAATCACACAGTAGCATATGGAAAAATTGCAGCCTCAGAACCTCAAAATAAGCAGAAATGTTTGTGAGGTATGCTTGACCATACCTTTTATATTACACTTGGGGTGGTTTTTATAGTGTTTAACATTAGTGGCAAGTGATATGTACCCTTTGCTTCCTTATATGTTTAGTATCCATGACTACTTATGTGTCTAGAATTGGTATTCCATAGCAGAAAGCATGGACTTGTTTTTGCACAGATTGATGGCTTACATGTGTGCTGTACTATAGTAACAGTTGTACTATCTTGTTGTGCTCTCTTGAAAGTCTGTGTGTATGTGTGTTTTCCGCACAGAAATGTTTTCAACAGTTTTGCAATGCAGGTTACTGCAGTCTTCTACATAGCTATAGAATCTTAATTTTTTTGTAACCTCTTCCATGGCCATTTTGTGTACATATGTAATGATATATGTATCAAACACACACACACACACACACACACACACACACACACACACACACACACACACACACACACACACACACACACACACACACACACACACACACACACACACACACACACACACACACACATTTTATTGCTGTACTTTGTATTGGTGAGGTCAAACGGAAGTGTGTACTTTATATCCATATTGTGCATCCGGCTGCACACTTCAAAGCTGCTAATCTAATCTGTGTTTGTTACACCTACATCTGTAGGAAAAGAAGTGCTGTATTAGCAGATCATGGACTGGTGAATCATGGATCAATGGATCATGTGAAAGGTAAAAGTGCATATAATTATTTAGTGTGTGTTTATGTGGCCGTATATTGTCATATGATCACTTAACAGCTGGACATCCCTTTTTCACTGAATCTTCACAATTGTTCACCAACGCCTTGTGTAGGCACTTTGGCAAATAATGTAACGTTATGTGCTTGTACCCAATTTCTTGCTTGTTTGAACAAAAAAATTATTGTGCATACCTACCCAGCTGTATTAGTGGGACCTGGCATTAACTGCAGCAGTAAATTCCAACTGTTACTGTATGTTATGTCGCTAACTTAGTGGGTTAATACCCATGCGTGTCTTCACCTATGTGACATGTTATACATAGCGTCCTACTTATTACCAGTCCTACCCTTGATGCTGGCATCTGAGCAGTGCATCCCCAGTATTCCGGTGGGCAGAGACAAAGGAACCTTACTTGCTTTAAGCGTGAATAAGCTCTTCAAACCCACCAAGAATTACCCAGAACTTACATGCACACAAGTTTAGCAAATAAAGTTTGACTAATTTCGTATAATCATTATTGAACATATTGTAGCTAATAGGCAAAAAAAGTTTTGGCAACTTAGTCCCTCTAAACTCCCATTGTTTATGTCAAGTATACATGTATATATTTGTACTCTGTGTGTGTGTGTGTGTGTGTGTGTGTGTGTGTGTGTGTGTGTGTGTGTGTGTGTGTGTGTGTGTGTGTGTGTGTGTGTGTGTGTACACGTGTGTGTGTGTGTGTGTGTGTGTGTGTGTGTGTGTGTGTGTGTGTGTGTGTGTGTGTGTGTGTGTGTACGTGTGTGTGTGTGTGTGTGTGTGTGTGTGTGTGTGTGTGTGTGTGTGTGTGTGTGTACGTGTGTGTGTGTGTGTGTGTGTACGTGTGTGTGTGTGTGTGTGTGTGTGTGTGTGTACGTGTGTGTGTGTGTGTGTGTGTACGTGTGTGTGTACGTGTGTGTGTGTGTGTGTGTGTGTGTGTGTGTGTGTGTGTGTACGTGTGTGTGTGTGTGTGTGTGTGTGTGTGTACGTGTGTGTGTGTGTGTGTGTGTGTGTGTGTGTGTGTGTACGTGTGTGTGTGTGTGTGTGTGTACACATGCATGTGTACAAGTGCGTGTGTGTGTGTGTGTACATGGGTGTATGTGTGTGGGTGTGCATGTATCTCCTGTGGGTTACTTACTTGTCCTGCCTCACTGAGAATTGAAGTTATAGCAATTACCAGGTTGGTGAGCACACACAGACACAGACACACATACAAACACACACACACACAGATCCTTCGCCTACTGTGCTAGCACAGTCATACCTATCCAGTTATCCAGCACTGGGACACTTGTACACTACTCAGGCACTATGAGTCATTGCAGACAAATCCTCCCGGTGCTTGGTTGTTGTCATTGTTGTTGTTTTCTTGAGAAAGAAACTTTGCATGTCTCGTATAATAGTGGAACTTTGTGTACCCACACATTTGTTTGTAAAGCACTCCTGTGGGGGCCCTATCGTGTACATGAATGGTTATACTGTAGCACCTGAGTAGTGCACAGGGGTATCCCAGTTAGAGCTGAGCGATAGTACAACTATCACTATCACGATTGATAGTAACTTTTATATCAGGATAACGGTAGTATCACGATAGTTATTAGCAGTTATTAAAGACACTCAACTTCACGTATACAGCACATGAATACTCCAATTATGTACACACCACTTATCTGCTTTTCTAACACTCCACTAATAAATGTTATGTGTCAGTATTACAATTGTTATCTTTGTTGTCCACGTTCAAGCTACCAGTCTTATACAGTTTTCTGAAGTTCAACACTATCATGTTTGCTTTTGTTATCCATATTTTTGACTAAGCACAGATATGAATACGTAATCATGATAGCACGATAGTATACTATCAAGATCACGATTGTTAATAGCTATCACGATAATCGATTGATTGCCACTATCGCTCAGCTCTAATCCCAGTGCTGGTACCTGGGCCAGTAGGTGTGACCACACATACAGCAACCCAAATTATTTTTGGTTTTGCCTGCATGTTTTAGTGTAGTCTGTTTATGTGTGTTAGTATGTGACAATGTGAGTAGTGAAGGGTAAATGATGTGGCTGTGAAATTTTTATGTGTACTACGGCACAGTAGTTGTTACTGGCAAGGTAACTACCATATAGTGTTGCATATAATACCATCAATTTCACCAAATTATCAGTGTGGGTGTTGCTATAGTAACTGTTGAATACTCATTCAAATAAGTATGTACATCTTTATTTAGTAGTGCAGTCCCCTGCGTACGATGACTACTCCAGGTAAACAAACAAGGTGTGTTAAATCATGGTGTTTGGATGCCTTTACTTCTATGTATACAGTTGTCCAAGTAAAGTGACAAGAGGTTGTCTCGGTCAAGAATCCCAAAGAGTTTGTTCAGTTGGTGAGCCATTGACTGGATATGTGACCAAGTCTGACAAAACCAGGCTTATAGCCCAAAAAATGCATAATACTTAATTTTCTTTATAAGTTATAACAATTCTGTAAAGTTCCCACACAAGTGGTCGAAATGTTAATTTGTTATCATGTTCGGCGAGAAAGTTATTATTATACATATGTTAGACTTTTGAAAAGTGGTCAAAATTTGACAGGCTATAGAAGCCTGGGTGATCACATTATATTGTACATTAGATGTGATCATTAATACTTACCATTGAAAGTGATTTGTTACTATTCAATGTGATCAAAAATTTCTTTGATGTTCTTGCTAAAATCATGTTTCATTGAAAGTAGCTAGCAGGCTTAACACTTGTTATACTGATTCCTTAAAATGTGTTAAATCATACGTCAAACATTTACAGGGCACCTTAGATTTCTAGTAATATGGTATTCTGAACTTTTGTGTCACATCATGTGAGGTTGAGGCTGCATGTTGATGTATGCATGTGGTACTGACCTTATGTAGCACTGACAACTTTCAGTTGCGTATTATATTATTATTGTAATGCCTGCCAATCTTGGGTCGTATAGAAAGTTTGCCTTATGCACACTGTAGCTTCAGTCACACTCTAATGATGGTAGTTGAAGTGCGACTTACCTGTATGTACCCCAATAGTACGTGGTATTTTACTGTTGGAGTATTGGCTTACATACGTTAAGGGGATTGTAATGGTAGCTTTTTGGTAGTGTCACAGTGTGTTTGGGTAATTGTGTGCGTATGTGCTATCTTACTATATGCCAGTTGCATGTGTGCCATAGAGAAGGCTACTAACAGGATTGTGAAAGTGTGGCTTGGAGAAAAGTCTCCTGCATGTGTACATGAGTTACTTACGTACTTTGTAACAATTGTGTGCCATTTTCATGTGTATTTTTTTGAGTGTGTCCCCTGCATGCATTGTTTGAAACATAAGATTATTAGTTAGATGTCTTGAAATTGGTATCCGTACATTAAGAATTGGATTTGTACAATACACTTGTGAACAAGAAGTCTGCTAGCATGGAGTGTACCATCATAAAGAAGTCTGGCTTACCAGTTGTTAGCCTGAGTTTGTAATGAAAGTGGCTAACAAGTTATAAGCCTTATTTCACCACATAGCTGTATTTTGAGACACCAATTGCAATGTATCAAAAATTCATAATAATCATGCATGGTAAGTACATACTGGAAATGTTTTTTAGCAACTGTCATGGCAACAGTTGCTAAGCAATTGTTGGCAGGGATTACCAAATTTATGAATTTTGCTTTTTTTTTCCCTTACAGTTAATTGTGGTCATGTCACAAACTGAAGACTTGCAAGGAGAGATCGATGCAATTATTAGGTAAGCTGATACAAATAATTGCGTATGTAGACTTTAGCTTATCGTCATTGTATATTGTATAGGAGGAGAATAGCATACTCAGTTTCAAGTACCATCCGAGTTCTAAGAAATTTGAAAAATGTTTCATTATACAGTACTGTTACTGTCATTGTACTGTATGACTGTAGTACTTTTTCATGTACTGTATGTTAAAATAGTTGTAAGGAATCTGAAACTCAATAAAGTTGTATAGTGTTGTACACGTAAGCTAAGCAAGATTCTCAACACTACTATTAACCATATAATTACCTAGCCTACTATACATCATTTATAATATTTAACTTGGTGTTAATCATATTGCATGTTATTGGATCTACGGATGTCATGATTCGCATTAATTTTGGTCACAAGCCAAATGGTTTGTTTCTAAAAGTAAAAGGTCTACATGTATGCATACAGGTCTACATACAATATAAGGTCTACATTAACACTTCAGTCTCAACTTCAATTCCTTCATTATACACACGGAAGCAGCTAAAAAACTCACATGGATTCTAAAATGTTAAACTGCAACTGCTTGGCTCTACAATGGGCTTAAAACTAGTTATCCATAATCTATTGTAATAGTACACACAGTGAAGTCTGTCTGATCAGGTCACCATCTGCTGAAATTGTGCCACCCATGAGCCAAATGCATAATCCTCTGTGAAAAATAATCTACATCATCTAGCCTAATACAGCCACCAGCTTATAAGGTGACTCAGGTGAGCATCTGAAATTTTGATCATGACTAGTGTATACATGGTATATACCTGCAATGAATTTGAATATTACTACAATACAGTTAACAAAATTAAAAAAATTCCTCAATATAATACATAGTGCTAACTTAACTTTTGGTTCTAACTTCTGCCTTGCAGTTTCCTTAAGGCCACTTCATGTCAAACTTTAGTTTCTGGTCACCCGCCTGTATGGAAAACCTGGAATCCCAGTTTATGAGGACTATTTACAGGTACTTAAATGCATGTGAAAACCAAGGACACAAATTTTTTTAACACTGCAAAATATTGAGATACTCTGATAGGACGGTCACTCTACCCTTAACTCTAATATTAGGTATAATTATGCCGCACTACTAAAACGTTACGTTTCTGACTATACACCCTGTAGTTTTGTCCTATTATTAATGTTTCTGTTACCAGTAACCAAAGTAATTTCAATATGTAGCATTAACTATAACATCAGATAGCTTCAATTTCCTAACAATTCAGATGTACGTAGTCTTCTAATGATTAATCTAGTAACTTTTCTAAATTTCAACTTCCTTATCACTGAACACAGGTACACTGATGTGAAAGCTGGTAACATTCGATGAGCTCAAATTTCAACTTTTCCATGACTAAATAACTGTATAGTCCTACACTGACAAGTGGCAATCCTTAGTTTAAACTTTAACTTCCCACATGATAACTGAAAAATACTATAGCCTGGAGCACTCAATGATTCAAACTTTGACGGTCACTTTTCTCTAGGTTCACTGAAAAGGAGGCTGGAAACAGATAGTGGGCTGAGACTTCACATTTGAATGGAGACTTTCTGGTGTGTACGTAATAGTTTAATGCCATTTTGGACCATTTGAAGACTTAGATACTTTCCTAGCATATACGTAGCTAATGAGACATTACACTTGGAAAGTAAAAACATGTTATAGCTATATACAATACGTACACCAGCAGACCTTTAATTCCTATAATATAGTGCTTAGCTATACATTGTTGTGCTCAGTTCTTTTAAAGCAGTATAACTAGCCATCAACAATTTTCCTAGTGCATTTTGCAGAAGCATAAGTATGTGACTATAAGAATGTTGGTTAATAAAATCAAGATAAATTGAGCAAATAATAATACTATACAGTGTGTTATCACAGTATATTATATTACTGGTGTATATGTAAGATTCTATAGTTCTGATCATCTGCCCGTCCGCATCCTTTTTGTTGGCTAGGGAGTGACCAGAAAACTAAGGTATGACTTGTAATTATGATTCCTATCTAATTTTTGAATTTATTATGTTTGATTATTGTGTGATAATTATCTATACTGTATGTTGTCAATACTTGCTCAACTTTTTTTATTAAACAGCTGCAGTGTTCATGTGGTACATTAAAATTAACACGCATACTAGCACATGTACAAAACACACATTGCATTGCATGGTAAGTTGTATTACTAAGTTTATCATACTGTGTACAAGAGACATAATGGATGGTAGCTAGCTAGCTAGTGATTGTTCTATTGGAATATAATTGACTGTTTCACTGATAACAAAGTAATCCGGCCGATATTACCCCATTAGTTAGATAATCTATATTCTGTATCACTGCAGTGGATAAATATTGTACATGTCAAGTTATAAGTGCACAATTTGTATTTGAAATTTCACATTATAATCCATTAACACGAAACCAATAGGCTTCATTCAGTCTATTATGGTTTAAAATTTACCCATTATGATTTATGGGATTGCCAGCAAAATCAGCCCACTATATACCTTCAATTATCATGTACACATGCTGTACATGTACAATAATACAGCTGAACATCAAAAAAGAAGAAAAATTGACCGGATTTGCGAAAAGGGGTCTTCCACACACATCCAATTTGTGAACTTCGGCTATTCATAACTTCAGATTGGAAAAAGTCATTGCCTTGAAATTTGAAGAGTAGTGAGTACCAACTTCAGTTAATAGATGTAGAAAATTGCAAGTTTGTACCTTCCTTGAACACTGAGCTATGGGCTTCCAAGTTCATAGAAATGGATGTGTGTGGAAGACCCCTCTTCGCAAATCCGGTCACATATGCATTACACAATTTTACATAAATATTGTTGTTTGAAAATTCAACCCATGGCCAGAGCCCAATACCAGAACAATCATTATGATAATTATAAATTCTTATACTGGGATTGGTTCTTCTATATATGAATTTAACTGCAAACTTTTTTATTTGTGGGAAGATACTGTGAAATTCTGCTTATTCTATCTGAAATACTGCATTACAGTGTTTATTGTGTATGCCTCCCGCTAAGGCAGAAATACTGCCATGCAAATTAAGTACATTTTAATATGAGTTACGATTGGGTAGGTGTCACATTATAAGTGTATGAGCTGATGAAAGACTGAAGACTACACACATACTGGCACATGCATTTTCTGCTGTAGTGACATGATAAAAATAAGTATGAATATAAAATATTGAGCCACCAGCTGTACAATAATGTACCTATCAATGTTATTCCCTACCTACCCCAGGTAAGGGAATTGCAAAGGCAATTTACTCACCGAGACCCTGGGGACAACTTCGAGTTCTAAATCTCTATTACTTCGTATTATTTATCTCGGGAATCATTAACAATATGGTGATTAGTGTTGCAAATGCCCCTACCCTGGGGATGAGTTAATCCTTGCAAATTCCTACCCGTTGCCCAATCTGGGGTAGGTGCATGGGGTGTGACATTGATTCGTGTATAATATAATAGTAAAAAAGTACTACAGTCATACAGTACAATGACAGTAACAGTACTGTATAATGATATATTTTTCAATTTTCTTTAGAACTCGGATGGTACTTGAAACTGAGTATGCTATTCTCCTCCTATACAATATACAATGACGATAAGCTAAAGTCTACATACGCAATTATTTGCATCAGCTTACCTAATAATTGCATCGATCTCTCCTTGCAAGTCTTCAGTTTGTGACATGACCACAATTAACTGTAAGGGCAAAAAAAAGCAAACTTCATAAATTTGGTAATCCCTGCCAACAATTGCTTAGCAACTGTTGCCATGACAGTTGCTAAAAACATTTCCAGTATGTACTTACCATGCATGATTATTATGAATTTTTGATACATTGCAATTGGTGTCTCAAAATACAGCTATGTGGTGAAATAAGGCTTATAACTTGTTAGCCACTTTCATTACAAACTCAGGCTAACAACTGGTAAGCCAGACTTCTTTATGATGGTACACTCCATGCTAGCAGACTTCTTGTTCACTAGTGTATTGTACAAATTCATTTGGACCGACTAATTCTTAATGTACAGATACCAATTTCAAGACGTCTAACTAATAATCTTATGTTTCAGACAATGCATGCAGGGGACACACTCAAAAAATACACATGAAAATGGCACACAATCGTTACAAAGTACGTAAGTAACTCATGTACACATGCAGGAGACTTTTCTCCAAGCCACACTTTCACAATCCTGTTAGTAGCCTTCTCTATGGCACACATACAACTGGCATATAGTAAGATACCACGTACTATTGGGGTACATATAGGTAAGTCGCACTTCCACTACACCATTAGAGTGTGACTGAAGCTACAGTGTGCATAAGGCAAACTCTCTATACGACCCAAGATTGGCAGGCATTACAATAATAATAAACAATTAAGAAAGTTGTCAGTGCTACATAAGGTCAGTACCACATGCGTACATCAACTTGCTGCCTCAACCTCACATGATGTGACACAAAAGTTCAGAATACCATATTACTAGAAATCTAAGGTGCCCTGTAAATGTTTGACGTATGATTTAACACATTTTAAGGAATCAGTATAACAAGTGTTAAGCGTGCTAGCTACTTTCAATGAAACTTTATTTTAGCAAGAACATCAAAGAAATTTTTGATCACATTGAATAGTAACAAATCACTTTCAATGGTAGGTATTAATGATCACATCTAATGTACAATATAATGTGATCAGGTCTGACAAAACCAGGCTTATAGCCTGTCAAATTTTGATCACTTTTCAAAAGTCTGACATATGTATAATAATAACTTTCTCGCCGAACATGATAACAAATTAACATTTCGACCACTTGTGTGGGAACTTTACAGAATTGTTATAACTTATAAAGAAAATTAAGTATTATGCATTTTTTGGGCTATAAGCCTGGTTTTGTCAGACTTGGTCACATATCCAGTCAATGGCTCACCAACTGAACAAACTCTTTGGGATTCTTGACCGAGACAACCTCTTGTCACTTTACTTGGACAACTGTATACATAGAAGTAAAGGCATCCAAACACCATGATTTAACACACCTTGTTTGTTTACCTGGAGTAGTCATCGTACGCAGGGGACTGCACTACTAAATAAAGATGTACATACTTATTTGAATGAGTATTCAACAGTTACTATAGCAACACCCACACTGATAATTTGGTGAAATTGATGGTATTATATGCAACACTATATGGTAGTTACCTTGCCAGTAACAACTACTGTGCCGTAGTACACATAAAAACTTCACAGCCACATCATTTATCCTTCACTACTAATATTGTCACATCTAACACACATAAACAGACTACACTAAAACATGCAGGCAAAACCAAAAATAATTTGGGTTGCTGTATGTGTGGTCACACCTACTGGCCCAGGTACCAGCACTGGAATACCCCTGTGCACTAATCAGGTGCTACAGTATAAGCATTCATGTACACGATAGGGCCCCCACAGGAGTGCTGTACAAGCAAATGTGTGGGTGCACAAAGTTTAATACGAGACATGCAAAGTTTCTTTCTCAAGAAAACAACAACAGTGACAACAACCAAGCATCACTGAGAATTGAAGTTATAGCAATTACCAGGTTGGTGAGCACACACAGACACACGCACAAATCCTTTGCCTACTGTGCTAGCACAGTCATACCTATCCAGTTGTCCAGCACTGGGACACTTGTACACTACTCAGGCACTATGAGTCAGTGCAGACAAATCCTCCTGGGGCAGGACAAGTAAGTAACCCACAGGAGATACATACACATGCACACATACATACACGTGTACACACACACGCACACATACACACTTGTACACACGCACGTGTACACACGCACGTGTACACACACACGCGCGCGTGCACGCACACACAAAAGCCTTCAGCAGTCATGCCTATCCAGTTAACCAGCACTGGGACTACTCAGGCACTATGAATCAGTGCAGACAAATCCTCCTGGGGCAGGACAAGTAAGTAACCCACAAGAGATACATGCACACACACACACACACACACACACACACACACACACACACACTTGTACACACACACACACTTGTACACACACACACACACACTTGTACACACACACACACACACACACACACACACACACATGTGCATGCACACGCACACATACACACACATGTATACACACACACATGTACACACATACATGTTCACACACACTCACACATACACGTGTACACACACACACACACACACACACACACGTGTACACACATACATGTTCACACACACACACGCATACACGTATACACACACACGTACACACACACACACATACACACACACACACACACACACACAAACACACACACATACACACACACACGTATACACACACACACATACACACACACACACACACAAACACACACACACATACACACACGTACACACACACACACACACACACACACACACACACACACACACACACACACACACACACACACACACACACACACACACACACACACACACACACACACACACACACACACACACACAGAGTACAAATATATACTTGACATAAACAATGGGAGTTTAGAGGGACTAAGTTGCCAAAACTTTTTTTGCCTATTAGCTACAATATGTTCAATAATGATTATACGAAATTAGTCAAACTTTATTTGCTAAACTTGTGTGCATGTAAGTTCTGGGTAATTCTTGGTGGGTTGGAAGAGCTTATTCACGCTTAAAGCAAGTAAGGTTCCTTTGTCTCTGCCCACCGGAATACTGGGGATGCACTGCTCAGATGCCAGCATCAAGGGTAGGACTGGTAATAAGTAGGACGCTATGTATAACATGTCACATAGGTGAAGACACGCATGGGTATTAACCCACTAAGTTAGCGACATAACATACAGTAACAGTTGGAATTTACTGCTGCAGTTAATGCCAGGTCCCACTAATACAGCTGGGTAGGTATGCACAATAATTTTTTTGTTCAAACAAGCAAGAAATTGGGTACAAGCACATAACGCTACATTATTTGCCAAAGTGCCTACACAAGGCGTTGGTGAACAATTGTGAAGATTCAGTGAAAAAGGGATGTCCAGCTGTTAAGTGATCATATGACAATATACGGCCACATAAACACACACTAAATAATTATATGCACTTTTACCTTTCACATGATCCATTGATCCATGATCCACCAGTCCATGATCCACCGGTCCATGATCTGCTAATACAGCACTTCTTTTCCTACAGATGTAGGTGTAACAAACACAGATTAGATTAGCAGCTTTGAAGTGTGCAGCCGGATGCACAATATGGATATAAAGTACACACTTCCGTTTGACCTCACCAATACAAAGTACAGCAATAAAATGTGTGTGTGTGTGTGCGTGTGTGTGTGTGTGTGTGTGTGTGTGTGTGTGTGTGCATTGCATGCGCGCGTGTGTGCGTTTGATACATATATCATTACATATGTACACAAAATGGCCATGGAAGAGGTTACAAAAAATTAAGATTCTATAGCTATGTAGAAGACTGCAG